>NW_021621048.1:7365501-7370173 GCF_004785775.1 Grammomys surdaster
CCTCCTCTCCCTCCTCCTCCTCCTCTTCCTCTCCCTCCTCCTCCTCCTCCTCCTCTCTCTCCCTCCCTCTCTCATATTCCCATATTCTGCTATCTATAAGCCTGTCTGTCTGTCTGTCTGTCTGTCTGCCTGCCTGCTTATCTACCTACCTATCCCTAAGGCAAGGTCTGTCATCTAGCTGGAGCTCACTGTTTCCACTAGACTAGCTAATCAGAAAGACCCTGGATCTCCCTGCCTCTGCCTTCCCAGCACTGGAAGTACAGATATACATCAGGCTTTGACATGTATGATAGGGATGCAAACTCATTTCTGCATGCTTGCACAGCAAGCCCCTTGCCCACTGAGCCTTCTTCCTAGCTTGTTTTTCTTTCAATAGAAAGGCTGCCTGTCAAATAGGGGTGGGATTTTTACATGCACCTATCATTATGATTTCAATATGCTGACTGGATTAATAAACATTTCAGGACCCTACCCTACTGACTAGGCTGACTGCAAAGAGTCTAGAGGAGTAAGCTTGAGTGACCACTTTCTAGAGACCAAAGAGGTATAGACAACCTTCTCTGACCTCTCTCTTTCATTCTGTGCCCCCATCCTTCCCTTTCTCTAACCTTGGCAGCTCTTGGATACACCAGAGTCTGGTAGATGACAATTGGGCCTGGGGTCCTCACAGAGGTGTCGTTGAAGGAATACCAGTTGTGGAAGCTGTTGCTGCTCTGAGGAGGCTGGGTTTCCCCCGTGGCACTCCAGTAGGTGTAAAGGCCATCAGTCGTTTTGGCGGGTGCGGCAGACTGGGCTCTCCCATAGTTCTCCAGACCCATCTTGCCCTTGTCATTGGCGGTGTTGAAGGACATCAAGGAAGAGCTCCGCTGGTATATCTGCTGGTTGCCGAAGCTGTGGGTGCTGAATGTCACCTTCCTGGCGATCATCATTTCTGAGTGGACAGGATACTGGGAAGGGAGTGAGTCCCCGGAGGAACAAGCCTTTTTGGGTCCTGTGGGAAAGAGCTCGTGGATGGCACTGGAGAGCTCAGCAAAATCCAAGGGGATACAGTGTAGAGAGTGAAGCCGCAGCTGAGGGTTGGGCCTGAAGGTATTCTGGATGCCCTCCTCAATCTGGTCCACCAAGATCTTGGCAGACTGTAGGAAGGCCACCTGGCCTGTTTCCTTCAGGGCTTCCTTGGAGTAAGCAATCAGGCCATCCATTTCGTTCACTTTCATGGTTGTAATATACACATATTTCTCAATCTCTTTCTGCCTGGACACTTCCAGATTCTCTATCTGTTCCATGATGATCTTCTCTTTCTCTTGTAGGATGGCTCGCAGCTTGAGGAATCCATTCCGGACCTCCTTCCTCTTTGCTTCCTTGTCAGCTTTAAAGCTGCTCTTTAGAATGTTGAATTCCATCAGGTCGTTATCAATTTCATAGCGGACTGAAAAACAACCAAGTCGGTTACCGTGAATATTTTCATCTCCACAGATATCAAAGCCATATCAAACTGGAGCAAATCTCTGCACTCAAAGGAAATGAATGGAGAGAGAGAGAAAGAGAGAGAGAGAGAGAGAGAGAGAGAGAGAGAGAGAGAGAGAGAGAGGGAGAGGAGAGACACCTGGAGCTGGGCTGACAGCTTGAAATAAATTCCCCTCTAATCTTTCTCCACATGCCCCTGGCATACATACATTTCCCTGGACTATGTCTCTCTTGTGGCAGAGAAACAAATACATTTCTGATGTCAACTAAATAGTGCTTTAACAAGCAAGCTTGATCTAGTGTTCTTCAGCCACTGATGGTAGACCACTCCTTATAGACATGGACTATAAGTAGTAATAATTCCACCCCACCCCACTCCCAGCCCAGCTTTTTATATTTAGAAGAGAGTTTTGTCACTGTTTCGCACTGGTGTTGGAGAGTCTGGGTGTCTGACTTACTAGCTGCCTTTTACCGACCACTTCATTTAAGCACAGTTGCCTCATGCACGGAGGGTCCCCTCTTATCTGTGCTGTGTGCTTATTGAGACTGGCATGGTATGTTCCTAAAGTATTCTGGCTAAGTGGTCATCTGGAAAGAAAGATTCTTAATCGAGAAAATGACTCCATAGGATTGGCTTGTAGGTAAATCTGAAGGCATTTTCTTGATTGAGGATTGATGTGGGAAGTCCCTAGCTCTCTGTGAATGGTGCTAGCTTTGGACAAGTGGTCTTGGATGCTATAAAACAGCAAGCTGAGCTACCATGAATGGGCAAGCCATGAGCAGCATTCCTCCATGACTTCTGTCGGTTTATGCTTCCAGGTTCCTGTCTTACATTCTTGTCATGATTTCTTTCAATGATAGACTATGATGTACAAGTGTAAAATAAAATAAACCCTTTACTCCCCAAGTGATTTTTGGTCCTGCTGTTTTATTACAGCAATAGAAACTTTAAGACAAACACTCATATGAAGTAGTCCTCTCTGGGTGGAGCCATTCCCTAAATGGATTTCTAGGTCTACCTGGGGACAGAGTCATGTCTGACCTGGTAAAGACACATTTTGATATTACGAACCTTTTACTGAACTTTACAAAATATTATCATACTTCATTCTAATATAAAAAGCAGAGTTGGTTTTATATAAATTGTATTATACAGACAGTATGAACAACCATAAAAGAAGTGAAAAAAAGCAGCTGGTCAGAATATTACTGGCTATTTTGGAGTTTTTCTGTTACTATATGTCCTTTAGAAGCTCTTTAAATTTGTTGCCTACAACTTTGACAGACAGGAAGTTCGTGGTAGATAACTTTAATTGAGTTGATTCTCAGTGTTAGATTAATTCTTCCCCCTGGAAACAGGGAGGTGGAGTTAAAAATAACTGTTCATGTTCAGAGAAAGAAAGAAAGAAAGAAAGAAAGAAAGAAAGAAAGAAAGAAAGAAAGAAAGAAAGAAAGAAAGAGAGAAAGAAACAACAACAACCACCAAACACTCCACATAAAACAGAACTTCAGGATGTGACTGGAGGAAAACTTATTTTTCCCCTTTGGAAAATAGGGCCAAAGTTCAGTAAAATTGTAACAAAGATTATAGGATTTTTTTTTTTTTTTGGTTTGGTTTTTCGAGACAGGGTCTCTCTGTGTAGCCTTGGCTGTCCTGCAACTCACTCTGTAGACCAAGCTAGCCTTGAACTCTCGAACTCAGAGATCCGCCTGCCTCTGCCTCCCAAGTGCTAGGATTAAAGGCGTGCGCCACCACCGCCCGGCGATTATAGGATCTTTATGTACTTATTATACACCAGGTTTTTTCCCCCCAGAGGTGAGAGAATGTTTCATGAGATAATCCATCTAATCCTCACAACAACCCAATGAGGATGCTACTGCTATCCTTCCCATTTTACAGATGAAAAACTGAGTCGCAGAGACACTAACTGGGCGGTTATAGCTGTCATGGATACCCGTGACAGTAGCTTGCCAGCCATCTCAGGCTCTCCCAGTGTCTACATTTCTCCACCAGGTTGTGCAAGGCCTCCTAACAGGTTCCCCACACCACCTTCTGGCCTTTCTGGCAGCTGGGAGTTATTCTGAAGGGTAACGGAAAAACGACCAGGACCTGCTTTGAACTTGGCGATGGCGCTGAAGAGGGCAGCAGACCTCTCAGAGCAGGCGTCTATGAGGCTGACCGTATCATGGCCGTTGTGGAAAGCGATCTTGCAGAAGGCGCAGAGTAGCTGGTTGTCGCTTCGGCAGTATTCGTTGATGCGGCTGGATGGATGGTGGATGCAAATCTTCTCGTCCTGGTCTTCGGCGCTGGTGTCCACGAAGACGTGGTCCTGCATGGCCACATCTGAGTGGAAGGCCTTAAGACATTCGTTGCACAGGTTGAGGCGACAGGTGACACAGCGCTTGTAGGCAATGCGCCGGGTGCGGCACACCTGGCAGAGGATGGGTCCCGAGGACCGGTCGAAGCGCCACTTGAGGTAGCCATGCTGCTGCATGTAGCGTTTGGTGAGGCGCCCGCGCAGGTAGTTTTCTGGCAGGTGCATCTGGTGGCTGTAGGGCATGCAGTGCGAGCGGTTGCACATGGGGCAGATGAGAATGAAAAAATTCTCAGTGACCTCGGCGTGTTTTTGCAGCTGCCGCAGGCACTTCTCGCACAAGCTGTGGTTGCACGGCAGCATGAAGGAATGCAGGCGCAGCCGGTTGCACATGGGGCAGGTCAGGTGGTTCACCAGGTGACTGCTGGCGGGCATGGTCTTGGGCTCATCCAGCTGAGTATCGCTGCTCCCCACGCGGAGGGCGGTCTTAGAGCTGAAAGAAAAAGAAAGCCCAGGCTTCAGGAATACACACAAGAATTCCGAAAGGACCTGTCCAGAGGGGTGGCACATAGGAAAGGTGCTAAACGGTTCCTGCATGGTGCCTGTCTTGGTTTGTTTCCACTCTCTTAGTAAATGAACTCAGGCAAGGCATTGATACCTGCTGCTGGTACCTATGCCACGGCATTTTAAAAGATGATTAAGACTGGATTTAATGCCTGCATGGACTGAGCAGAGCTCTCTGGATCCAGTCGGAGCCCTGTACTGCCTTCCTGCTAACTTTAATTTTGAAAGAGAGGGAGAGAGGAGAGGGGATGAAGGGAGAGGGGAGAGGGGAGGGGAAGAGGGAAGATGGGAGAGGGGAGAGGTGAGAGGGGACTGGGGAGAAGGGA
>NW_021621048.1:7370573-7404195 GCF_004785775.1 Grammomys surdaster
GGGGATAGGGGAGAGGGGAGAGGGGAGAGGGGAGAGGGGAGAAGGAAAAGGGGAAGGGGGGAGAGGGGAGAAGGAAAAGGGGAAGGGGGGAGAGGGGAGAGGGGAGAGGGAGCAGAAGGGTATGGCATAGTCAGCTGGATCTGGATGTTCATATCAGTAACACCATAGAGCATCAGACAGAACCTCGGTAGCTGTGATGTGTCAGAGCAGAAGCAATACCGCTTCAGGATGCTGGACTAGACTATTGTCCAAACCACATAAACGGCCTCCCACGCCCCTTTGCTGGGGAGTGTGATTGATTGTGCCTACTCTTTTTCTTTCTGGTAGCAGATTTGGGCTCCGTGTTCTAGGTGCTTTCTAGACAGGAGTACAAGAACCAACAGATTGACTCCATTCTCACTAACACGAGCCCCAGTCCATCAGGTACCTCACGCTGGCATGAAACACATTCCAGCTTGTTGCAAGTGAGTCAATAAATCCAAGCTTGCCCAATTATAGGCACGCCTCTGGTGGCTGTGCCTGGAAGGCAGTGACACTGCCATTACTGTTGTATGTGGGATGGGTCTGAGGAAGGTAGTAAATGGCCTTTCTAAGACAGCAAGAGACAATTTCTGCGCTGAACTTAGAACCCATGAACTGACTTCCAAATCAACAGCAATACACAAGGGGCTGCCTCTGGGCAGTTTATATATGCTGGGGCATGGCACAGTAGAGTTGCCTGTTTAGAGAGTCTTAATCTCTTTTGTGGTCAGTTTCTTTAGCTTTAAATCAAAGATTGCAGCACTTCCTTCATGGGGGCTTACCAAGTGTAAATGAAATAATCCATCATTAGTGTAAATATGGTCCCTGTAATTCACAGTAGAGGAGGAAACCACAAGAGAAGAGGACAGTAGTCAGGCTTGTGAAAGCCCATGCTTGCTTAGACTGTTGTGAGCTAAGGGTTTCTATTTGTCTGCTGGTTGAGGTCGCCTTCATGGATTCAGTTGCAAGAACTACAAATGTTGAGACTATGCTTGTGTAATTCAAGTGCATGTTATGAGAGGCTGTAGGCAGAGGAAAAGCAGTTTAGGAAATAAGCGACTTAGGAAATAAGCGACAGCCGTGGGAACAGAGAGATGAAGCCAATGAACAGTCGGTGGCGATTTCTATTGTCTCTCTGTTCATAGTAAGGTACTGGTCTTGACTTTAGGCTGTGTTCTCTTCTGACCTTGCCTTCCTGATTTCTCTTTCCCTTTGTCTCTTTCTTGGCCAAGGAACTCATGCCACAGAGCACTGACAGTCAAAGGTGCTTCCCAAGCATAATGCCCTAGGGTGGCCCTGAGATACAGTGTCCCTATATAACCTTAGTGTCCATTGAGCTGGCTTATCCCTGAGGATGTGGATGCTGAGATCCAGGCTTACAGCCTCATTGTTTTTCACCCTATTTTTTTTCCTGTGTCCCAGCCTCTTGCTTGGTCTCTGAAGGGTCACCTGGAGTCACAAGTCAATAGTACTTGTAGTAGCTGGATGGGCTTCTCTGATAAAAATAAAGGTAAGACTTGGAATCAGTGTATAATAAATGGAGGGCATGAAAGAGATCAGAAAGAGGGAGGAAGGGAGAAAGGAGATCCTCTGTAGAGAATGGGCAGGACCAAGAGAACTCTGTTAATGGCCCAAAGAACTGGCGTTGTTGTGAGAAAAGGGCTGAAGAAAAGAATGAAGCCAGGAAGGCTAGATTAGACTAGAGTGGGGAAGGCTAGGTTAGACCAGAGTAGGGGAAGGCTACCTGCCCCCAGATTTCCATGCCAAAGCAGCCACCAAGTCGCACAGCATCTTTGCCTTCCTGCCCTAGTGCCCTAGTGCCTCTGCTCCCCTGCGCAGTCCACTCCCTCCTGAGTCCTGCCCCGTTCTCACATCTGCCTTCCAAGCCTCCAGGTCTCATGTTAACGACTCCGGTTCTCCCTGTTAGAATCACCTGATGGGGATAGAGTTCTTACAGTTCTGAAGCCCACGTTGTACCCCAAGATCAATGAAAAATAGAATGTTGAAATACTGAGAACACAGAAGCATTTATTTTTAAAGATCCCCAGGGGATTTCAATGCACTTCTAAATTTGGGAGCCGCTGATGCCTACACCTCTAAAGCACTGACTGTGATCTTCCCTCCCATCTGAAGTCTCCCCTGGCTCCTGACATCCCTGACATGTGACATAAAAGGAGCAGCATGCTAGCCTGTGGGGTAGCCACTTTACTGAGTGATGGAGAACCTGACAGTCATGACTTTGGAGGGGAAAGAAAGGGATGGCTGTCAGCTCAGGGTACCAGGGTACCTCTGTAGGTTACTATGGTCAAAAGCAGCTCCTAGAGGTTCGTACTCATCAGGTAAACGCTGCAGTTCCCAGAAAGGGGGATGAAGAACAGTGTGTTTTTTTGAACCATTTAACAGGTTATGGAGTACATACCATATCATGGTCTACATTCTGTAATCACTTTTTTTTTTTTTAATTTAGGACCATTGGTCTAGCTCTGGATTCAAGTCACAACTCTACACCATTCTTAGCTGTGTGATCCTGAGCAACTTAGCATCTCCAAGCTAAATATTTTCCTGGGTCCAGCGGGCACAGAGTGAGGAGAGGAATGGATACGTGAACAGTTTCTTGCCAGCCATCACTTGTTTGCAAGGTGAGAGCTCTTGGGGTCAAAGGGTACATGCAGCATGCATTCACATAGGTAATGGAGCTTGACTGTTTAACCACTACAGAATTACCATGGATATTTTTTTCCATGTAGAGTGCACTCTAGGAAGCATTGGCCTGTTCTGGGATACCCACAGCTGGCACATGTTCCCTAGTTACTTTCAGCCAATGTAGCCACACAATGAATGGCCAGCACCCAGGCAGTACTTACGAGGTACGGATGCTTCGAAGACGACCCTTTCTAAATGTGATGGTGACATTGCGGCAGCAGCGGCTCTCATAGTAGTAGCACTTCAGATTGGTGCTGGTCGTGCAGCAGCACTTACAGTTGGGGTCATTGGCCCAGGAGCAGCAGCACCAGTGGCAATTGGGATTCTCTGCGCAGGTGCAGTGACAGAACTGGCAGTTCCGCTCATCCTTGTAGGGGCAGGGGAAGCAGGTACAGTTCCGCTCGGAGGTGAAGATGAACTTGCAGCATAGACAGGAGAATAGCCGGGGGCAGCATCTCTGCCAGGTGCAGCATGGAGAACAGACACACATAGCCGTCTCCATGGCTCCTAGATCCCTGGTACAAGGCCTCTAGAGTTTTGACAACGTCCTCTACCAGATTCCTGAGGTCACTTCTCTCCCAAAGGGACCTTCACCCACTCTGGTGAGGCTGGCAGTTTGGGAGTTGTGGCAGGAAGTCAGCCAGTTTATGAGGCCTTCACAGGTGATGTTCCTCCTTCTGAGCTGGCCTCCCCTATTTCAGCCTCTGGACATTGCTTATGTCATAATCCCTGACTCCCACCATGTCTTAACATGCTCAGTAGTAGGTAAGAGGAGGGCATCCAGGGGTTGTAGCTGGTATGTGAATACATACTGTGTGTTTTTCATGAGACTACTGCCACAGGAGTGGTGGCGTCATGGAGTTCTTGGGGCTTCAGCTGCCATTTGTCGTGTTTCAAGTGCTCATGTGGATTTTAGACGCTATTTTTCCTTGGTTGGTACTATTCCTGCTATTTGAATAAGTTGACTTCAGGATTTTTTTTTTATCTGTGTTGACTGAAAGACTGGGGTATGACTAGTTAGAAATACTGACATACACAGAGATGGATGCTCACAGCTAACCATTGAACCAATCATGGGGTTCCCAATGGAGGAGTTATAGAGAAGACTGAAGGAACTGAAAGGGTTTGCGGCCCCATGGGGAGAGCAACAATACCAACCAACCAGAGCTCCCAGGGTCCATACCACCAGCCTGGGAACACAAAGGGAAGGGACCCATAGCTCCAGCTGTATATGTAGTGGAAGATGGCCTTGTTGGGCATATGTGGGAGAGGAGGTCTTTGGTCCTATGAAGGCTGGATGCCCCAGTGTGAGGGAATTTGAGGGTGGGGAGGTGAGAATGGGTGGGTGGGGGCACATCCTCATAGAAGCAGGAGGAGGGGGGATAGGTTAGGGGGGTTCCTGGGTGTGGGGAGGAATGGGGAAAGGGGATAACATCTGAAATGTAAATAAAATATCCAATAAAAAAAGAGAAAAGAAATACAGACTGGTGTCACATTCCTCTTCCATCAGCAGAACCTGACCAGCAAAGGACAATGTTTACAAATAATGGCAAGATCACAGACAGACAATAGTGATGTCTTATAGAGGCATCACTATTCGGAAAAGGGACTGAAGGGACAGAGACACGGGTTCACTCATGCCCTTTTAGAGGTCCCTGGTCGTGTTATGAGGCTTTATGCTTAAGTCACCCACAGGTTTGGGACTCAGGCTTTGCTTCCTTCTCCTCTGTACCCTTGCCCTAGCCCACCCCACCCCACTGGATTCATTTATCAAGAGGCACAGAATCATTAGCTAGTTCGCCAGTGTGGACCAGGAGCCCTAGAAACAGAGCCCTATCTATCAGGAGGAGTCTTGCTTTCCTCTTCATGCAGCCTGCAAAGATTAAAGGAGCAGAGGATTCACGGTCATGCCATCCTAGAACAGGAACACTGTCTCATTATATTTCCCCAAACCAGCAGAAGTGAGAGCTGCATTTGGCTGCAGGAGTTTCGTGAATAATTTATTACCTCTTCCCATGATTATCACCCTTGTAATAGGAAAGAACATTCACTGAGTGCTAACTGGGCCAGCCTCACATGGAGTTTAGATCTGTACAATTGAAAATCCAGAATCCTGGTGTGCACTTTATTTTTGGTAGACATTACTAAATTATCACTGCAAAGCATACTCCAGATCACACCAACACCAGGAATAGGTGTATGGCATCTCCTCTTGTGTTTGCTTAAACTCAGTTTTATCAATAAGCCTCCCTACCCTTGGGAACACAAAGATCTGAGTTCCATTCACAGGCCATTTCAACATTGGTCTATATCAGGCATCCTTTCCTTTCTGTTCTTAAAAAGATTAGCAAGGTGTAGTTCACTTACCGTTAGAGTGATCCGGTCAATGCCTTTTGGTGAATTCAATAAATTGAGCAAGTATTACCATTATTTAATTCCAAAACATCTGTCACCTCCAAAAGATATCCATTAGAAGTCATTTCCTCCTCTATTCCCCCAGCCCTCATTGAACAATCGTTCTGATTTATGCATTTAGCTATTTTATAAATGGAATAATACACAGTCTTTTGGGGTCTTGTTTAACTTAAAATGTTTCTAGGGTTCATGTTGTACCAAATATGAGATTTCATTGTTTATATGTCCATGTGTACATACATGCGCATATACACATGCAGATATGTGGAAACGTGCTTGCCAGTATGTGTGCATGTGGACGTTAGAGATTGCTCCTAGCTGTAGCCAGAGAAGCTTCTTTTTGCAGAGGCTAATCCTTTTGCAGAGATTCACAACTGGTCAAAATGTTAAGAATATGACACTGTGTGGTCAGCCACAAATGGGTCATCCATGTCAACTTCCCTTAACTCAAGGCTCAGGACCACTGAAGAAGAGTGGACATGAGGAAGGGAAGAGGATGATGAGGGAGAGAGCTATTATGATATGCTATCTCTGGCATGAGGTCATTGTACACAAGAACGAACAAGGGTTGTGCTTACCTGCACAGACCAAACCAGAAAAAACTCCAGCACTGTGGGGTGACCAGTTCTAAGGTCCCACCTCTAGCTGAAGAGCTGTGGCAGTTGTTGGCTGCCTAGTAATGGAGGGTCCCATTTCCTTGGGGTATGACTGTCCATGCCCTAGTGGCTGGTCCTACACGTACTCTTTGTGGACAACACCAGTTGGACTTATTTAGTTATTAGTTAAAAACAATAAGGAGCTATGTAGATGATAGGGAGAACCCAGGAGGAGTCCTGGTGGCAGTTGGAGGGAGGTAGTGGGGGTGGCTATGATCAAAATCTATCGTGTTGATTTGTTATGAAAGTTTGTAAAGACGAATATAAGATTAGAGAGTCCCATGTGATCTGATCAATTATAGAGACTATCAAACAAAGGGGAGCTCCCTAATTATTTTTATGTGACCAAAATGAATTCATTAAACTTAAACTGACAAAAACTGCAGTTGAGAAAAGACGAACCAGAGCCCATCTAATATAATGCAGCACAAACGGAAGCTTTTGATAAAGTATTAAGCAGATTGCAGGAACACATTTAAGAAGTCATACAACTAACATGTCATTCTCTTCTAATAGGATCTCTCTTGCCACCATTCGAGTCACACATATGTGTGTAGAAGTGGCATTTGGCATAATATGAGTATTCATGTTAAAAATACTAAATATTATAGGGATTTATATATAGTTACTTTTTAAGTCTTGCTAGGCAGCCCAGGCTAATATAGAACTCATGACAATCCTCTAGTCTTGGCTTTCCAGTAGGTGGGATTATACACATGTACCACCTTACCTGATTGATAGTTGACTTCCTAATATATCAGTCTCAAAGCCAGTACAACATTAAAAACCACGGGGGGGGGGGGCTGGAGAGATGGCTCAGAGGTTAAGAGCACTGAGTGCTCTTCCAGAGGTTCTGAGTTCAATTCCCAGCAACCACATGGTGGCTCACAACCATCTGTAATGAGAACTGATGCTCTCCTCTGGTGTATCTGAAGACACAGACAATGTACTCACACACATTAAATAAATTAATTAATTAAAAAAAAAAACACCAGGGGTATGCCTGGTGCCTGCTGAGGGTGTTGGATCCCTTGGAACTGGAACTGGATAGTTGTGAGCCACCATGTAGGTGCTGGGAATTGAACCCAGCCCAAAGGTTCTTTCTTTTTTGTTTTGTTTTTTCCTATTTATTTATTTACTCACTTTATATCCTGACTTCTGGATTGCTGCCTCTTCTTCAGGTCCCCCCTCATACAGTTTCTCCTTCCCATCCCCCTTCTCCTTTGAGGGTGGAGGGCCTCCTTGGGTATCCCCGTACCTTGTCACATCAAGTCTCTGCAGGACTAGGCACATCCTTTCCCACTGAGGCCAGTCAAGTTATCCTCAGGCAGAGAACAGATTTAGAGTCAGTCTCTGCTCCAGTTCTTAGGGGATCCATATGAAGACTGAACTGCACATTTGCTACATGTGTATGTGAAGGGGAGGGGTGCTAGGTCTATCCTGGCTGTGTCCTTTGTCTGGTGGTTCAGTTTTGAGTCATCTCTCCATCCTCCTCCTCCTCTTTAACTCATTATCCACCCTCCCTCTACCTTCTCTCCTACCATCCTATCTTCTAGTAATCATGGTCCCACATCCAGACTGACTTTTTCTTTTATCATTTATATTTGAAGGAGACTACGAAGTATTGGTATTCCAATGTCTAGACTATTTCACTTGACATAATAGTCTTCTGTTCCATTAATTATGCTGCAAATGATAGAATACAATTCTTTTAATGGTTGAATAATATTACATTGTGCATATATACATATATATATGCATATATACATATACATATATATATATATGTTACATTTATGTATCCTATTGATGGACATCTAGGTATTTTAGCTGTCATGAATTGTTTAAAAATAAACACAGCATATGCTTTCTTTGATATGACTTTATAATTATTTCATTATACATGTAGCACAGTGGTTCTGAACCTGTGGGTCGCAATCCCTCTGGGGAGTGCATATCAAATATCCTGTATATCAGATATCTATATTACAATTTATAACAGTGGCAAAATTACAGTTATAAAGTAGCAAAAAAATTTTTTCTTATGGTTAAGGGTCACCACAGCATGAGAAACTGTATTAAAAGGTTTCAGCATTAGGAAGTTTGAGAAACACTGATTTAGAAGAAAAACTCTGAGTCATGTAATGGATTTACTTTTAGTTTTTTTAAAAGAACCTCTATGTTACTCACCTAATAACTTTCGTTTAACTTTCCTACCAATTGTTGATAAATTTTCTTTTCTTCATATTTTTCCTAACACTTTGTCAGCTTTTTCATTTAGGTAACAGTTGTTTTAATCGAGGTGAGAAACAGCTCATTATGGCTTTTTAAAATTTATGTTTCCCTGATAGCTAATGTAATGAATATTTTTCATAAATTTATTAGCCATTTGAATTTCTTCTCTTAATATGTGTTTGGACATATCCTTTGTCCATTTTAAATTGGATTATCTATCTTTGCTACTGAGTTGTTTCCTTTCCTTATATATCCTGGGTATTAATCTATTGTTATTCAAATACTTTGCAAAAAGATTTACCAACTTGTAGATTTTCTCTACAATCTTGATCATTTCCCTTGTTGCGTAGAATCTTTGTAGTTTGATTTAATCCTCTTTGCATATTTTTGCATTAGTTTCTCATGCTTTGGAGGCCTTAGGCAAAACAAAACCCAAAACCCCTACAAAGATTGTCTTACCTCCTATCTTGAAATTTCCCCAAAGCTTTCTTTTAGTTTCATGCCTTGTATTTATGTATTTGATCCTGTTGAGCATAATCCCTTTTTATAAGGTGAGGCAGAGGCCAAGCTTCAATTGTTTGCATTTGACTATCCAGTCTCCCATCACAACACCACCAGTAACAGCACAAAACCAAAAGAAAACATGAATGAATGTTGGCAGAGATGGATCAAGTAAAACCAAGCACACAAGTCTGACTGAGCTGCTAGAAGAATGAATAGGACCCTCATTTATTGGTCCACATTGAATCCAGATATATTCTATTGAGTGAAAGAGCAAAGTAGAGATGGTATATAATATACCGCCATTCATTTCAGGAAAAGCCTTGACTCTTTGATTTATATTTTGTAGGCTATGTAAAGATAAGCTAAGTTAGATTTATGAGAGTGCAGGAGCAAAATGGAAGGGTCTATGTATCTTAGTTTATAAAAATCATTTTAAAGCTATTTAAATATATTTTTACATAATTATAAGCCACAGTAAACTACAGGGAACACATTGGAACAAATACATTTAACTATAAGTTGAGTTCTGTATGGGGGGAATTATTTTAAATCAAAAGGGATACTGTGTCAACACAATCATTTGACTAGTCCCTCTGTGAATTTTATCCCTTACCATGCAAACCAACACAAAACGAAAGTGGTTGGCTGTATGTCAAACAGAGAAAAGACATGTAAACAGGTAATGGATGAAGTCAACAAAACCTAGCTGTCTTAGTCAGGGTTTGTATTCCTGCACAAAACATCATGACCAAGAAGCAAGTTGGGGAGGAAAACGTTTATTCAGCTTATATTTCCATATTGCTGTTCATCAAAGGAAGTCAGGACAGGAACTCACACAGGGTAGGAACATGGAGATATGAGCTGATGCAGAGGCCATGGAGGGGTGCTGTTTACTGGATTGCTTCCCCTGGCTTGTTCAGCTTTGTTTCTTATAGAACCCAAGACTACCAGCCTAGGGATGGCTCCACCCTCAGTGGGCTCCCCACCCCATCACTAACTGAGAAAATGCCTTACAGCTGGATCTCATGGAGGCGTTTCCCAAGGGAAGCTCCTTTCTCTGTGATCACTCCAGCTGTGTCAAGTTGACACACAAAGCTAGCCAGTACACTAGCTAAACTAAATTGTATTGTAAATATCAATAGCTACCTATACTATTTTTTTAAAATAAAAATTAGCCTCATTTTGTAATCTGGCTCCAGTTGTGTTCTGTTATCTTCTGAGCCTTTGCTTAGCCATTGTGATTGATTAACAAATGAGCTGAGAACATTCTCTTACAAAATATTATTGATTCTGGCCATAGAAAAGGCCCAAAGACCATGACTTACCCAATACTTTCAGTTCTCCAGACTGTAGTCTCTGGATACCATTAAGTGGAGGCTGGGCTTTATAGAGGAATGGGTGACTTCAGGTCTAGGCAAGTACACAATGAACACGGACTTGGACTTACATCTGATAACACTTAAAAGATCCTCTCAGAACTTAGTGTCATTTTAGAAGAGGGCACACAACGGGAGGGACAATAAGCTAACATGTCAGAGGCGAGTGACAGCTCAGAAGAGAAGGAATGAGACCGAATGAGTAGGCATAGTGATGCTGAGGTGTGATGCCCAGGGGCCTGAGTAGGACACTGGAGGACTCAGTTCCTCTAGTGGTCTGGAATGCCAGCTACTCAGAGCTCAGCTGAATATTTAGAGAAATTGCTTGCAATGAGGAGGAGGAATGTCATCTAGAGTTATGCCCCTATTTACATACTATCCCTGGTTAGAGTTAAACCTTAAAGGACTTTCCCAGCTGCCAAGGAGCGCCTGTTGAATTGGCGGATGTTTGCATCTTCCATTATATTCAATTTGTCTTTTATTCCTGCACTGTCCTACTTATATCTGTTCCTAGGATGGTTTGAATGAGAAATTCCCCCCCCAACCCCCAGAGTTCAGATACTTGAACACTTGGTTCCCTGTGGATCACACTGTATGGGAAGGTAGTGAAACCTATAGGAAGTAGTCTTTCTGAAGGAAGTACATCACTGGGGGCAGGTCTTATGGGATTATAATTTTGCCCCTATCTAGTTCATTCTCTCTGTGTTTGCCGCTGAAGGTGTGGTCTTTCAGCTTTCAGCTCCTCTCAGTTGATTCCATGCTTCCCCTGCTACTAAGGATGTGCTCTCTCTCTCTCTCTCTCTCTCTCTCTCTCACTCTCTCTCTCTCTCTCTCTCTCTCTCTTCCGATTCTCTCAATTATAAGCCCAAATAAACTTTCTTTCACAAGTTGCTTTTGTCATGGTATTTTCTTACAGCACCAGAAGTTACCAATCTAGTCCCCAAATCTAGTCCCCAGTAAATCACTTTGTGCAAGTCTGCATCTCATTCTGTTCCTTGTGGAACGTGGATGAAGAAAACATGATTTAGGGCCTCACTGCCCATCAGACACAGCACCATCATTCTGTCCTGTGGGAATAGCTTCCAGTGGTCCTAGTACAGGACACGGCCTGTATTCACAGCTCTCTATGGACGCCCACTGGGTATCTAGTTTATTCACTGTCCTCCCAGACCAAGTGTAGCTTATTATTTGAGGTCATTTTCATCATGAGCAATGTTGCCAGGTAACATTGCTGACTGCCCACCTTTATTAGTTTCCAGGGGAACGGAGCTGGATAGTTAACCCAAGGTCATTTTTCCACAGAGCAAGAGAATGTGCTCTGTTAACTATTTATTCACATTTTAGAAGCCATGAATTCATGCAGATAACTTCAGGTAAACAAAAATGTCAACCACCATTATTTACAGGATACGAGGAAACTCATTATTTCGAAACCTGGTAAATAAAGGAAATGGGTAGTTTATGCAGACTTTCTCATGTACACTGTGCCTTAGGATAATGAATATCTGCAAAAGGGGATTTAAAAATATGGAAAGATTCCAGTTAATACAGGAAGGAGTACAGCATTAAGATATCATCCTGTTGCAGCTTCTAATGAAAAGATGAATCTAGGCCTTAATCATCTGCGACTGCTAATAGCACCAGAGGGAGACAACTTGATGTTTCATACCTCTGATGGGCGCTCACAGCACGACTTGCAATATTCTTGCAGAAAATTTAAACCTAAGTATGATCAGAATCCTAGTTCTTAATACCAACTGCCAAGGATCAAGGATTATGCTAAATGATACTGTGACACTATTTCTAACATCTAGTCTATGGGAAGTATATGAGACAAATGAGCCAATGTCTTCAATGAAGACAATGACAGAGAGAAGAGAAAGAGAAGAGAAAATAGAGGGTAATGAAAAACAGATACATGGAGGGATGAGGATTTGTAACTAAGAAAGTTAAAAAGTGAGGGACGCGTGTCAATCAACTGCAGCTGTGAAAGTGTTTAGACTCTGATCTGAACAGTCTGTGAAAATGATGACTCAGCTGAGGAGGACGTGGAATTGACTGAAGACTATATGCTACACAGGATTATTGATGTTTAGCTCTCATATGTAGGTTGAATATTCCTTACTTACAATGCTCGGCATCAGAAGAGTTCTAGAGTTGTTTTTTTTTTTTTTAAATTTTGGACTATTTACTTACACACACAAACATATTATATAGAATTTATTTATACAAGTAATGTGTGTGTGTGTGTGTGTGTATGGACACGTGCATGTGTGTGCATGCGTGTATATGTGTGTGTGCTTTTATGTATGCGTCTTGGGTGGAAACCAAGCCTAAAACTCAAGCTGACTTATTTTGTCTGCATCTTAGCTTCTGCACATAGCTTGCTGATAATTTCATTCAGTATTTTGACATTTTGTGCACAAAACAAAGTTTTATGGTGTATGAATTTCTACTTGCGGTGTCACAGTGGTTTTGGAAACATTTTGAGTTATAGACCATGTCAGAGTTCTGAGGGTTTGGATTAGGAGTTTTCACTCCACCTGTTCTTCGTACAGTGGTTAACTTAAGTGCGCTTTCAACTTTCATAGGTAGAGACAGATGAAATGGTAAAATGATTTGTTTTTCTCCAAAATAATCCACACTATGGGGAAATGGGTATAGAATTAAATAGGATTAGCTTGCATTTATAAACACTGGAACTGGGAATTGGTTTGTTGGCTCTGTATTCTGTTTTCTTTACTGTTACAACTTTGAACGTTCCTTTGGAAATGACTAGAATCACAGATACATTTTCATTTAAGTATAATAATCTCAATCAAGAAAATCTATCCATAGATATCACCTCCATTCATTAGTTCTTACTATTTGTCTTAGGTAAGGTTTCTATTGCTGTGAAGAGACACTATGATCATGACAACTCTTTTAAAGGAAAACATTTAACTGGGATTCATTTAAAGTTCAGAGGTTTAGTCCGTTATCATTAAAGGAGGAAGCATTGTGACATGCAGGCAGACATGGTGGTGGAGAGGGGCTGCGAATACTACATCTAGATCTGCAGGCAGCAGGAAGAAATAATGAACCACTGGACCTAGATTAAGCTTCTGAAACTTGTGAAAGCCTACCCCAGTGACACATTTGTCAAACAAGGCCACACCTACTCTAACAAGGCCACATCTCCCAATAGCATTACTCACTGGGAGCTTATGGGAGCCATTTTCATTCAAACCACCAGACTATTGTATATTTTTGAACAAAATAGATCTTACATAAGGGGAAGATGGACAATAGAGATTGGAAAGCTAAGAAAAGGTATGTCTTTGTATGACTATTCTTTGACTACTGGGTGGCTTAAATAGAAATATGTTCCTTGCAATGTTGCATAAGCTAAAAGACATGAACTGATATATAGATCAGAGATCTCAGGTCAAGGTGGTGATAGGGCCACATTCTCTATGAGGCTCCAGGGAAGTATTTGGTCCAAGCTCCTTGTTTTCTAATTTATTAATTTTTATCTAGTATCTAAAACAATGGTACATGTAGACTATCAGAACATAGTCAAAAGAATGACCCATGATGAACAATGCCCTTGCTTTAAAAAATATAGACAATATAGAAGGAGAGATGTCAGAATACAATAAAAAGAAGAACACATGGTGGAAGATGCCTTGTGGAGCTGTGAGAGAGACTCCAGGAGAAAGGCCAGAGGGCCAAATCCACATTCAGGGTACACTCACCAGACTGGGTTCTATAGCTATGGTCTGACATCCAATAAGAACAAATACATTTCATAAATTGAATGTGTTTGTCCTAGGAGGCACAAAATCATGTCCAAGAACAGTCCAGTGAATAAAACGCACCTGAGATAAAAGACCCTTTGTCTATTCTCCTGGAGTCACTCTCATAGTTTCCTAATTAATTTTTCACCAAGGGCCACTCTTTCAACCGTGTTCCAATATCATATCATTATACGTTCTTCCAGTTTCTTTCCCTCCCTTGCTGCTCTTCCTAATGTTCTGCGCTCCCCATCTGGCTGGTTTTGTTTTCCTGTAGAACAGTCCAACAGTCCTTCTTTTTGTTTTCATATCGCATACATATCTCTTTCTCCTTCTCCTGTCCCTGTCGTGCTCTTAAAACCTCCTGTCTCAGGTTCCCTATATATATGCTTACTTATACATTTTGTGTATGGAGGAAAACATACACTATTTATCTTTCTAAGCTTACATGGGCATGGCTCATTCAAATACCAAAATGTGTGTGCATGTGTGTGCATATGCACATGCATGTTTGATGTGTGTGTGTGTGTGGACATGCACATGAAGGTCAGAGGACAACTTTGGAGCTTGTGCTCTCCTTCTACTTCTATGTGGGTTTCAGGAATCACATTTAGGTTGCCAGGCTTTCAAGATATGGTGGCTTGAATACAAATGTTCCGCACAGGCTCAGAAACTTGAACCCTGATCTTCAGTTGGTGTTACTGTTTGGGGAGGCTGTGGTACCTTTAGGAGATAAAGCCTTGCAGGAAGAAGATGTCACTGGAGCTGGGCTTCGAGGGTTTATAGCTTTGCCTCACTTCCTGTTCACTTTCCTTGCTCTGTGTTTGAGGTTAAAACTGTGATCTCTCAGCTTCCTGTTCTTGCCACCTGCTGCTATGCCTCTGTCACCATCGTGGACTTTCCTTCTGGAGCCATAATCCAAAAATAACCTTCTTCCTAAGTAGCTTTTGGTCATGATGTTTTATTGCACCAATGAAAAGTAATTAACACAGGCACAAATAACACATTAAAAGAGATTTATTTTATGTGTGTGGATGTTTTTCTTTGCATGTATGTAAGTACACTATATGCCTGGTGCCTGCAGAGGCCAGAATAGGACATTGATCCCCTGGAACTAGAATTACACAAGGCTCTGAGCCACTGTGTGGGTGCTGGGAACTGAACTTAGGTCCTCTGCAAGACTAGCAAGTGCTCTCAGCTGCTGAACCACCTCTGTATCTTCCAAAATAATAATAATAATAAGTTAGGTTAAAGGTAAAAATAATAAAAAGTTAAAAGATAAGACCACATGGAATAACACCCCAAATGCACTTGCATATTCACACATGTATGCCGACATGAACAACATGCACACAATTAAAAAATGAAAGGAAAAGGAAAACTGATGATAAAATGTAAACACTAAATTATAGAATAGACATAAGAAAATAGTAAGAAGAGTGGATCAAAAGTTCCTATGTATAAGATGCTTGGAAAGGAGATAGTCTTTCTAGTTCATGTAGCAGATGCTACAGTATTAGCGGTGTACCAGAGTGTATGGAACAACCAAGTCGCCCAGTTCTGCTTTGGGAAGGTGGGGTGTTTGCTGCTGTAGATCTTGGCAGTTTCAGAAGTATTTCTAGAAATGTCATTGACCACCCTGCCTTCTACTCTATCACAGTCCATGGTCCCCTGCTGAAACTTCTCACTTGACTGAAATCAATGGCTTCCTGAAGCCATGACTGTTTTGTGTGACCACATCCATCCAGCCAATGCAAGGCACAGTGCTCGCGGGGACCCTGAATTGTGGTCATTAATGCTCTCTGCTTCCCAGAACCGTTTAATTCCTAAAGACTGGATCCTTGGCAAGATGGCTCCTGGTTGCAGTGCTTTGGGACTGCTGAGTTGAATTCCTCAACAGTATGCTTGACATGCAGATGGAGTCTTTGTTTGAAACCAAGTCCCTGAAGTGACTTTAAAGCATGTAGGAACCAGGGATTTGACAGACTGTTAGGACTGCTGGTCCAGATTTTTATCAGCACTGATGTCACATAAGGTGTTATGTGGCAGCCTGTGGTGTGACTTGATCTGTGCTTTACTCTGGGCTGTCTTTCATGCTCTCCTGCATGTCCCCCATTTCTCTGTTGGTTTCCATAGTTCTCTGTTTTGTCTGCTTAGAATATTTTTATTGGCAATCTTTCTGGATTTGGAAACACCTGGGAAACATGCATCTAGGCATGTCATTGAGGGTGTTTCTGGAAGGTTTAACTGAAAAGGGAAGAACCTCTTTGAATGTGGTAGCTGAAGTTCTAGACTTAATAAAAAAGGGAAAAAGAGGAAGCCTTCTCTGCTTCCTTATCATCCAGAGACATTCCTGTTTGTCAAGCTGTGAGCTGCTCTGTTGCCAAGTCTTCCCTGCTATGATCTACCCTATCCCCTGGACTGTGAGCCCAAACAAACTGTTCTCCTTAAATCGCTTTTTTGTTAGGTGTTTGGCCGCCATGATGAGAAAGTAACCAAATACTGAGGCTTATCATGGGATTAAAAGTTGCCTTAAATAATTTTCCTTATTTAGTTAAATTTCCATGTGTGAGGCTTCTTTATTTGCAAGTTTTTAATTAATAGAATCCATTAAAAAAGGATTCCCCTTTGTCTTAGTCAGGGTTTTTATTCTTGCACAAAATGTCATGACCAAGAAGCAAGTTGAAGAAGAAAGGATTTATTCAGCTTACACTTCCACATTGCTGTTCATCACCAAAGGAAGTCAGAACTGGCACTCAAGTAGATCAGGGGGCAGGAGCTGATGCAGAGGCCATGGAGGGATGTTACTTACTGGCTTACTTTCTTATAGAACCCAGGACTACCTACCAGCCCAGGGATGCCACACCCACAATGGGCCCTCCTACACTTGATCACTAATTGAGAAAATGCCTTACAGCTGGATCTCATGGAGGCATTTCCTCAAGGGAGGCTCCTTTCTCTATGAAGCTTGTGTCAAGTTGACACAGAACACCAACCAGTACATCCTTACATGTGATATTTTAAACCTTCTAAAGCTCAGACATGAACCTCTGGTTGTAAAGCTGTATATCCTATTTCTCTGGGTTTCCCTGCATGGACAGTCCAGCCTCATCAGGCAGTGATAAAGATGACATTGTTTCTAGTTAATTGAGCTAGACTTACTCTGGCTTAAGAATCCTGCCTAGGAAACCAAAGGATAAAGCTACCTATTATCCAAGTTGTAGGTAGCTATATGCAGCCACAGAATGTTAAAGGCTCTCAAAGAGTACGTAATTCTGACTTTCTTGTGTCTTAGGAGAGTAAATTAAGAGAAAGGTTGACTTCAGCAAGGTCAGCCCAGCACAGCTGGGTGTAGAATCCAGGTGGCCTGTGTTCCGGGTGCCTGCCACTCCCAGGTGTCTTCAGAGCAGGGTGAAGGAGTGTCTCTATACAGCTGTGGAGATGAAGGGTGCGAGGAAGTGAGTTCGGAAGACATTGCATGTGACATTTACCATCCCTGAGAATCCAGGTTTACAAGCTTCCCCACATTCAAGCGGCTGTTAAATGCTCTAATTGCTCATTTATCTGATGCTATAAAAACCAGTCCCCACGGATACAGACTGACAGGTAAATAGCTTGATGAGGATGTATTCAAAGTGACAAACTAACACAATACACCTTCTTTTAAGAGAATTACCCAAAGCAAACTATCACACCGTGCTGGTTTGTAGCAGTATTTCTTTGTGGTCACTGTTGACTGCAACACCTCAGGGTTTTTGTTTTTGTTTTTAAGATACTGCATCTTTTTGATCAGTGATATATTGTACTTTAAGCAGAGTTGCCAGGTCCTCGTAGGGGAGTGCAGAACAGAGCAATTTGATAAAGGTTGAAGAAATCACCTGTCGGATTGGTATTGAATCTAGAGAACCTTGCTCCTCTCCTAGATATGCTTGAGCAAGACTGTAATCTCACGCTGCCTCACTCCCCTTTTCCTGTCCTAGTAAAGTGAGGGCAAGAAAGGATTGTTATAGTGTGTACCTCATTGAAGAGTTGTGGGAGTTAAATGGAATATACAACAACTTATTCTGTACCTGGCTTCTTATAGATGCTAATTAATAGTGATCCACACTGTTACAGAGAACACTGACTTTAAGTGCAAGCTTGGAGTAATGGCCGCAGTATACTGCATGTTTGGGGCACCTTGGTGTGGTTCGGATTCGTCTCAGTGTGGTTATTAAGCAGTTATGGAGCATTGCATGGGTCACTTATTTTTTTAAAGTTGCTGTTAGCTCATCTGTGAAATAGGGAGCGTGATGATAAAAGTATCTACTTTAGGGGCCATTTTTGCATATAAATGAGTTGCCAGTGAATCCTCAATGTTTAATGATTATATGAGTTTTCAGAAAATACCATTCAGATACAATAAGCCTGTGGCAAAGGAAGCAAATTATTTGACAGTCCCTATAATCCAAGTGTTGGATGGTGCTCATGTTTCCAGACGACAACAGACCACTTGTTTGACATATTGTTGGATCTTGTGAGTGATTGGCGCACTTGTGGGTAGTTGAAGACAAAATGACCAGAGAAGGACACCCCCAAGGGAGAAACTGCACCCCCATGACTGGAAAGGACATAAGTCATATGCTTCCGACTCCTGCTAATGTAACAATAGCCCCTACCCATGCTTCTCCAGACCTTGTTGCCTTTCCCTGGCAATGGGAGAGCTTTCTTTATCTGCCCAGAGAGACCCACTTCAGTTTAGCCCTGGAGATGCTCTAAGTTGTGGGAAACTCTTGAGATAATATGTGGTGATACAAAAAAGAAACAGTCACTCAGACACTTGGAAATATTTTCTTCTTATGAAACACTTTTAATTGATTTTTATAGACCAACCAATCGGAGAACCACATTTTCCCCCATGACATCTTCCATGTTTTATTTGCAATAAAAAGCTTTTGGAATCATGCAGGAAAATTGGTAATTTCTTGTAGAATCAAGTAAACAACCTATTTGTTTTGCATCAGCCTCAAGCTGCTCTCAAAATCACAAGGTTCTCTTGTGCTAATTATATGAAAAGGAGCATCAGCCTTGCTACCCAGCCGTATGTGTAATAGTTCAGAGCTTGCTTGACAATAGCTGGTCAATGTTGCTAGTTTAAGTAATCTGTGCCCTTGCTGGCTTTCAGGCCTGATCTGACTTTATTGAATAGAAAATGTTCCACACCAGACATGGAGACTCTGCAGTGATCCAGTTTTCTCCTGGTATCTAGAACTGATCATCCAAGGAGGTCATTCGCTGTTCTGCTTGTTGGGTCACCAGCATGCAGAGGTTGGTATGACCATCTTTCAGACTTTCTCAACTAGTAGGGCCTGGAAATACAGGGACAGAAGTACAAACTCTTCACTGATTACTGAGGTTACTGATAATACCTAATTTTGATAATACGAAGGCAACTGGTCGTTATTTGATTCCCAGACCCACATATAGTTGCTGTGGGGAAAGAAATACCATACACTGGATATGTTTATAAGAGCATCCTTTGCTAGATACTGTACTGACTGGCTCTTTAATGAGTCTTCAGTACACCGTTCTGTAATCTTATCTGTCTAGTAACTTCTAGGGTTTGGGAATTATAAAACAATTTGGGATTCCATGAGGACAAGCCACGAATTTTCTTTGATGATGAAATGAGTAATTTGGTCAGAAGCAATAGAAGGAGAAGTAACAGGCCAGTAAACAAATAATTCTCTAAAGCCATGGATGGTCATGGTCAGAATAGGCTAATTTATATTCAGTAGGAGTGTCAAGTTCAGTGAGGGCCAATCATTGCTCCTCTATAATGGTGGTGGCGTCATGCTAGCATGTTACTAGATGCTCTTCCAGGGATGGTCCCCAGCTGGCTCTCAGCATTGATCTCTTCCACTGAACAGCTTCCATTGAACAGCTTCCACTGAGGGTTGGTTCCTTTTAAGCTCATCTTCCACCCTTGTCATTATATTCAGAAACCATTTTACAATGGCCTCAGCAGCTTGAGGAAGAGGATAATTGATATTGATCTTTGTTTCCCTTGGCTAAACAATCACACAGGACTCAGACAGTTATAGTCTGTGCCCATATCAAGAGAACCATTCACAGAATTGCCCTCCAAATATCCTGGTCATAACTATTTTTCTTTTCAATTGTATAGCCAAGAAGTTGTTCAGTGACTATGAATCAATGTAGACCTGATTTTCTGGTAGTCTTACCAAGATAAATTAGACAGAAAGTGTTCAGTTCAAACATTCTGCGTATACTATGGAGTCTCCCCTCATGCTGTCTTTTGTGGTACTCCTGGTTAGAGTTGGAACTGTGCAGCATTCCATTTTGACTTGTGCCAGTATGTTGCATAGTATCATCTGTAAATCACACCCAGGGGTGCGACCTTTTCAGACTATTGAAAATGGGGTGGAGGAAGATAATGTAGGAATGTTAGAACTACCTGCTCACCCAACGTGTGTGTGCCACTGACCTTGAGATAGGTCTTCTGTATCGATAACCACTTCTCTATGATTGGGCTCCTTTATATCTCTAGCCTCATGGTTTTGAAGATGAGATATGGCCAAGTTCATGAGGAACTGCTCATGTGTGGTGTGGTTACATGGCATTTCATAGAAATTCCCATACTACATTGCAAAATTTTCTTAAGCATCTTAACAGTTAATTGTATAGAGTACATATAACTTTGTTCAAAATCCTAGCATTTTGTTCTTTGACCCTTTCTTAGGAGACTGTCAAAGGATTCATGTAGTGTCCCTAGTTTGCCTCATGTACCTCAAAGACTGTGGCAACTTTCATGTTATTAAATTTGATATTTAAAAAGAGGCATATTTGCTTTCTTCTGCCACTTGAAAATGGGAGTCATATGAAAAACTTGGTAGATCATTTAGAAGAGCAAATCAAATATAGTCTGTATTGCTTTTGGATTCCCCAAGTCTTCTTAAGCCTGGGGACTCTTTCTTTGCTGCAGGCAATGCAAGGGGCAGACAGAACTTTTATTTTAAAGGGTATATTCTAATAAATCCTTAGACCCTTAGGTCCTCAGAAAATGCACAGTTTTAGTTGGTTTATGAGTCTTTGTGCTATTTATTTTCTATTTGCCAGTATATTCAGCAGTAAGCACTTTCTATTTCTTTTTTAGCATATTTGGCTAGCACAAATGACATTTGTATAATGCATCAGTACAATGTTGCAAAATGTCAAGATAGTCAAGCCCCAGTCACTAGATTATACAAGCAAAGGGGTTACCATTACTTTGAGTCAAGAGAGTGAAAGAATATTGCTGTCCTTAACATGAGAGCAAATGACTTCTGAAAGGAGGTGAGGTAGGGAGGGAATAAGAAAGGAAGGCAGGCAAGCAGGAAGGAGGGAGGAAGACTTGCAGATTAACAACCATCTATCAAATGCCAAAGGCAATGATAATTTTTTCCATTACAAGTATACCATAGTTGGGTCCTCATATTTCAACAATAAGTAGTAATATTTTATTTTTTAAGACCCATTTATCTGTTTTTTTTGATAGGCAAGAAAAATGCATTAAGCATATGGTGTGATAAAAATTCTTACTCCTTGCTCAACCTTAAGTGGAACCTCTCTATCACAGCCTCTCCCTCCAAAGTTCTAGGAACATCTAAGAAGAGTGGGTGGAAAGACTGTAAGGGCTGGAAGTCAGGACCTGGGACTTCTGAAAACTCTGAGAAGCAGAGTTTTCCATACGTGAGAGGATCACTGCCCTCCAGAAATCACAACAGTGGTGGTTGCCTGTACTAGATCCACAAAAGATCAAGCCAACTACAGAATCATTGTGGAGGGTCAGAGGTTCCTGAGAACCCACTCCTATCTGAGGAGCTGTTGACAGTTCATGGCTTCTAGGGAAAGGAGAGTCAATTTATTTTAATGAGTATGATTCTGGAATGTCAACCATGATCCAGTGTATGGCTCTACACCTGTCTATTTATTGGCAACACAAACCTGACTCATGAGGTAACAAAAGGGACATGAAGTTGGGAAGGGGTTGGAAGATGTATTCATTGGGGGCAAATACTATCAAAATATAAAAGTTCACATAAAATGTGAAATTCTCAAAGAATTAATAAAATTACAACAGGGATTATTATTCCTGCATTTGTGTTATTCTTGAAACCTCCAATTTCTATCATTCTTTATGAGATGAAATATTTATTTTAGATTGAGTATTTTAGTAGAGAGAGGAGGTCCCAGGGGCTCCACCTGTTCCTTATACCATCATAACTCCCACTCTACAATTCAGGGATTTGGAATGTGGATGTTCCTAGGTTCTGAGCATGTCTATGCTGGTTATGCATTAAAGAAATGGGGACTAGCCACAAAGTGCATTTGTAGGCTCACTGGCCATATGGTGAGATATTGTCAATCTCAAATCATCACTGTCCCTCTGGGCTTAAGTATTAACTGTGCAGTGCAGTGATTCAGTTCTCAGCCTCTATTTATAGCTAGTATCTAATAGTCTCAAAGTTCCACATATCTTCCTCCAGGGGAAAAGCAGCCCTCATAAATGGCCATAGGTTTTTATGGGTAAGGTTTGTTGAGAGGCTTACACTGTGGATGTATCTCAAGGAACCTTAGGAATGGGAAAAGACTCTGTCTCCCTACAAGGACTCCTTCCTGCCTGCTATAAATAAGCATGTACAGCTATACAGTTAATTCTTCTGTAGGCTTGCAACCTACTTTATCCATAGGGATGCTATAATCTATTAGGCAGTACTAGAAGTTCCACAAAGCCAAAACATTCTGCTTGCCATTTTACCTCAGTGTTTTAATGTTAACTAAACTAATCTTGTATCTCATGATTTACTACCACTTGGATTCTGTTATTCTTGGATTTCAGTATTTCCATTAAAACACAGAGTCATTAAAATGGCAATAGTATTTCATATTATTCATTAAAATAGTACTAAAATATCTTAACAGTATTATAATATTTTAAAATTTCCAATGGTTTACTGCTATACTTGATTTTTATACATTGAGCCTGTATACTATGATCTTATTAAATACATTTATTGATTATGGTAATTTAATAGCAGACTTAGGATTTTGTACACATGTCATCTGTGCATGAACATTTTACTTCTTACATTGTAAGTTTTGTAAATGCATATTAGCTTATTATTTCTGATTCCAGGGCTTCCAGTACAATGTTGAATAGAGATGGTGGTAGTGAACAACTTTGCCATGCTTACTGTGTATTATTATAATTTTCTTCCATTCCTACTTTGAAAATTAAAGTAGATGTTACGTTTTGTCAAGAAAAATTCTTGTTCCCATTGAGATATTTAAATGATACGTTTTCATTTTCTTAATTTACCAGTGAGATCCTCCATTCTTTGAATTTTCTTTGAAGGATGAAAAAATTATAAATTACATATCTAATAGTCATGGATCTATTCATACTTTGTTTTAAATCTTTTCTGCTTGTGATAGGTTGTGTTTTCAAAGAAAATTATGTTTTCCTGAATATTATTCATAATTTCTTATTTTTGAGTATTTATAAGAACTGAAAGGATAGTCGTGGCTTTGATCTGTAACACTAAAATTACACTTCCTTTTTTTTATTCTGTGTTGGTAGAATATTTTCAATTTATTAATGTTTTCACAAAACAACTTAGATACTGAACATGGTGGTTCAGTCCTTCAATTCAAGCACTTGAGAAGTAGAGGCAGATGATCTTTGTGAATTTGAGGCTGGCCTGATCTACACAGCAAGTTCCAGGCTAGCCAAGAGTACATAGTGAGACCTGGCTCAACAAAGAAAAGCAACTTGGTTTTGTTGATTTTCTGAGTTGTGTTTTCTGTTTTATTAATTTCTATCCTTATTTTTATCGTATTCTTGCTTGTATTTCCTTTGCCACCTGATTATTCTGGCTGAGTTTGTTTATTGATTTCTAGCTTCTTATGTTGCAAACCTCGACTACTCACTTTGTAACTGTCTTCATTTTTGTGTGAAACTTTGAAACAGAGAGTTTTCTGATCATTGCTAGTTTAGAGTTTTGCTCTTTCTCCATGAACAGACATGCCTACAAGCCAACCTGATCTAGACCATTCCTTAGTTAAGTGTCTCCTTCTGGGTGATTTTGAGTTGTGTGAAGTTGACAAAGCTGTCGTACAACCCAACGTCATTGGAGAATTCAAATGTGAGCGTGAGCATGAAACAAAGGCAGGTTGTATTTCCAGTTATGACTACAATGATTTCTTTCGTCTTACCTGCTCTTCTTCAACTATGGTCAGGACTTCCTTCATCTAGTGGTAAGGATATCATCCTTTGCGTCTTCTTCGGAAAGATTTTAAAACTAATATTAGAGTTGGCTTTACCCCAAATATTTGCTATATTCATATCTAAAATCATTAGGTTGTAGTATTTTGGGATGTGAATGATGCTAAGGAGGAGGTCCCTTAGACAAATTCTCAGTTCCTTCCCTGGCTTCTTTCTCTCTCATTAATTTTGTATTTTATATTTTTTGTTTGAAAAAAGAACTCATAAATTTCATTAACATTTTCATAGTGCCTAACATATTTCTGGGCAAATGTTCTATGTATGTTTAGATTTCATCAGCATTTCGGATTTTTTCTTTATTAATTACTAATTTTCTAATTCTATAGGTCCCCTATTTTACCCTTAATTAGGTTAACTACATGTTACTTATTATGGTCTTTTATCCAAAGAATATGTTCATAACATATTTAACTCCATTATCTAAATTTTAAAAATTGAAATATTTAATTCTATTTTTTGTGGATTTCCAATTTATTGATTCTTTTCAGTTTTTATTTTCCTTGAATACTTTAAATGATTTTCTCTCCCTTTAAGGTTTCTATGTTGCATGTTCATGTGTTCAGTAAAACTTGGCAATTTTGATTGTGGCTGGTTCTAATTTATAATGTTACTGCTTTGTGGTTGTTTTTTTAGATAGTTAACAGTTACAATGTATCTATTATTTCTTATTCAATAGTTGATTTAGGGATATCTCCTATCCCCCAATTTCTAAAGGGTAGGTTTTTCTACATTTTTGTATTTGTTACTTATTTATTACTTTATTATACTGCAGCTTAGAATGAGGTTTGTATTATAACAGCTTCTTGGGATTTATGTTTAAAAGATGGTAATTTTGTAAATGCACCATAGCAACCTAGAAATACAATTTTCATGATGTTGTTCCCATGTTCTGCTTCCTTATTTTCTTATGCTTCCTTTGTCAGAGAGCTGAGAAGGTACATTAAAGCCCTTTGTTAGTTTGTTTACTTTTTGTCAGGGTCTCCTTGTGTTTCCTGTGATTTTACTTTACAAATGTTGACACGTTGCTACTCAATTTCTAATGGTGTGTGATTGTATCAGCTCTGTGGCTTGCAGCCATCATCGCTATCACATTACTGTTCCTACTCTCCATTTCATGCTTTTGACCCAGAATTCAGTTCTGTCTACTGGCAACATCACAATCACTGACTTTCTCCACCCAAACATCTATCCCAGGTTAGAACTTTTGTTTGGGAGAAGTAGAAGTGGGGTGGTAACTTATCTGTCCCAGGCCTTCCTGTAATGTTTGTCTTTGTAGTGGAGGAAAAAGGCTCCTGCATCCTCGACTTCTCCACAGTCCAATAGAGCCCAATGTTTCTATCTATCCTAGGTGGAACCCTTGAGAGCTCCTCCTCCTCCCCTCTTCCTCTTCTTCTTTCTCCTCCTCCTTTTTCAACCTCTGTTTTCTTTCTTCTTCTTTTCTTCATCCACTTCCTTTTTCTTGGTACGTTTTATAAGCTTTAAGAATGAACCCTTGAATAAGACACAAATCCAAAACCCCACTTTGCCCTGAATAAATAGGTTTATTATAATGCATACAAAACCAGAAAAAACAAATGTATACAAAAAGAATATATGAATACACAGGCAAAACTGGAAAAAGGAAATTTCTTGAGCATAGATTGTTAGTAATATACCTTAAGCATTTTATTAGTAACTGTTTATTACACATAATAATGGGTTTCATTATGGCACCTTCATACATACAGATAATGCATTTTTATCACATTTACCCCCAAACACCTTCTCCTGTTCCCCGATGCTCCCACTGAACCTGATCCTTTTCTTACCTACTCCTCCTACTTTCATGCATTTATTTCTTTGTTTATTTATTTTGATGCCCAAATGAGTGTCATAAGAAGTGTTCATAGGGTTCCATGTGGGGCATTATTTATCACAGCTTGGGCTCCTTCACAGTGGCTACTGAACTAAAGAAAATATCTTTTTCTCCCATTGACCTTTAAGTACAAGAAAACATCTTTCTCTCTCTCCCGCTTACCAGTACCTATAGATGTTCAGGGAAGGGTGGGGCTCATTATTTGCAAACAAGTCTTCATGAGGGAGTCTTAAAAGTTCTTCTTGGGGCTGGAGAGACGGCTCAGTGGTTAAGAGCACTGACTGCTCTTCCAGATGTCCTTAGTTCAATTTCTAGCAACCACATGTTGGCTCACAAATGTTTGTAATTGGAATCACCCTCTTCTGGTGTCTGACAAGACACAGCACTCCTTTATCTATCTATCTATCTATCTATCTATCTATCTATCTATCTATCTATCTATCTATCTATCTCTATATGATAAATAAATAAACATTTAAAAATGGTTCTTCTCCACACTTGCTCTTGTAACAGTCATGTTGATAGGTTCAATTCTGCATAGATTTTACATGGGTAGTCTCAGTTGCTAAGTGATCAAGCAGGCAACTGGTGTTGTTTGATAGGACTCTTTGAAAGGACTCTACTATTCTCCTCTATCTTCAGTGATGTTCTTTAGCCTTGGAGAAGGTGATATAGTAGTCTGCTGATGGTGGATCATTCAGCAGGGTTTTTTGTTTTGTTTTGTTTTGTTTGTTTTGTTTTTGTTTTTGTTTTACTCTTACCACTTATGCCTGTCTGCAGTTAGTACTGGCCACTGATAGAAGAAAGTTTTCGGACCAAAGCTGATAGTAACACTAATCTATGAGCATCTACATAATTGTTTAGGCAACAGCATGTTGAGCACATTCTGGCCACTTGGCAAAGTAACAGCTTCATCACTTGGGCAGATGACTTCCCTAGCCTCAGATAACTGTGGTTCCCACTCCCACTATGAAACAGGTTTCATATCTGATCAGACAACAGAACTCCCATTACTGACTTGGCTCTATCATCAGTGGCCCCTTCCTCCACAGCCATTCTGTAGTGTAGGACTCATGGTCTATGTCGTCTGTGGAACATCTTTGAAATAAAAATGGAAGACAGGATGCTATGAGGGCAAGGGTTAAGTGACAAGATTGAGTGAGGGCATGGTGCAGTGGAGGAGATGCAGGGGAGATTAAGGAAAACTAAGTAAGCATGAAAGGTAAAGAAAACCAAAGATGGGTGAGCTACTAAAAAAAAATAAAATAATGAAAAAGGGCTTACGCAGAAATAGGTGGACAGGGCTGCTCCCAGAAACTATAGATTATTAAATAAGTTTGCCTCTAGAGAAATCTGACTTACACAGTTCACTCATCCCAAGGTTTCTGGCATAGCTGCATCTAAGGCTCAGCTAGTATTTGCAAAGCAACATTTCATCTATTGCTATCTGGCTGCTATCTCAGGCTGCACATGTTAACAGGATGGTGGCAATAAAGTTCCATGGTCTTTCTTCAGGATCAAATGCAGCAATTTAAATGAATGAGAAACCTTGCTTCTCTTTCTGGGAGCTTTAGCATGTGTCTGCATCCTATTTGCTCTGGTTTTCCTTGTGTGGCTATCCCTAAGCCAACCACTGTAGTCAGGAGAATGGCATATGCAGAATATACTCAAGTCATATGTTCACCTGTATGAATGGGCATTAGCTCATCTCAGTGTACATGGACCTCAGAGCAGGGGCATGGTTCCAGAGAGAAATGGGGGTACATTACCACCACAACAGCAGGTGGATAGTGGGAGCCAGAGCTTCAGAGAACATGCCTCATCTGCCCAAGCAATTTTGAAATTCTAGATTTAAAATCAGACTAAAAGAAATAATAGGATAAAAGGATACTGGCATTTCTGGAACATATTTTGGGGAGCAATGACATGTTAGTGACAAAAAATTAGATTTATCGTAATTCAAGTGCTACATCCATCTTTAATGTCTTTATAATTATTTTGTAATACCTTTTCAGGGAAACTACAGCGGAGAAATGGAGTCTCACTCAGTTTGTATACTGCTGGCAATTTTGAGGGATATTGTTTTGAAAACCTATTTATTATATGTGTTGAGAAACTACAAATTGCTTTCAACGTTTTTTTTTTTTTTCAAAGAAGTGTGAAGTGTTCTGAAGGCTGCCAGCAAAATGTCACGTCGGCCGAGAGACAGAGAAAAAGCATTATTGTTTCATGGTGACTTCCATTCCATCTGAATCTGATTGGCTAACCTGAGCAAAGAGAGGGCGAAAAGATGAAGTGCTGAGCGAGCTTCTTGCTAATGGTTTCTGTGGGGGAGACGCCACCTTCATCGTTGTAATTCTAAGGGGAACACCCATAGCTTCAAAGATATCAGCATGTCTCTGCTTGCGTAGCAAAACTTACAGTGGGAAAAGAGACCTCAGCATAAATTTCTTTGGGCATCTTTTATTAACAGACTTGGGCCAACGAAGTGATTCTTCAAAAGATTTTCAAATTTCTAAGAAGGCAAGTAAAATGATTAGTCATAAAATATTCATCATGATTTTGGCCTGTATTTTAGGGCAAATCTGTGACAGCGATGTTGTACTGGGGCAGTGATCTGATAGTGACGGATGCAGGGAAGCCTGGTACATAGACTACATAGCAAGGCAGCAGAGGAATGAACAGAGGCAAGATGAAGCCATTAAATACAGGAGTTCCCAGGAAACCAGGGTCTCACTGCCAGCTAGAGCAAGTATTTAATCAGTCGTTGGACGTAATAAACACTTGGTGAACTGGATTCATGTTTTTAGGACAATTTATTCTTGGGGTGTTGAGGGGTTAAATTATTTGTCTTTCATGTTATTCTTTCAAATTAATTTCACATAACACAATACTTTTTGGAAGATTTGTGTGCCAAAAAGTCAATTGTCATTCCCAATGGTGCCAAGGTCTTCTAGGGGACCTACTTGCAAATTTCAGTGATGAAGAAGGAAGTAAGAAACCAAAGATTCTGGTATTTTAGATGATTCAGAGCCATAAGGTCCCAGTTTAATTTCTCTCTCCCTCTTTCTCATGTCCCATGTGCTTGGATGGTAAGGTCAAGGATGGTTCTATCTGGACATCGTTTCAGAGAAGGCCTGGGTGGCAGGCTAAAGAGGATAACTGTTCCTGGTGTTCAAATCCCTACCCTTCTATTTTCGGTCCATTGTCTTGGGATTACCGTCCCTCCACTCTGGAGACATTCGCAAAGAAGTCTCCCAGAAAACATTGCTTCAGGTGCTACCCATAAGTGGATTAGCCTAGCTGCCTGGGGGGTAGAATGTAGCTGGAGCCTCCGTAAAGGAGAGAAAGGGAACAGGAATGGGGACTGCAGAGGTGGCTTCAGAAGTTTTGGCATCCTCGCTACAGAAAATTTCAGCCCCCTTCCATTATCATGACTACCTCAGTTTGACATCACCTAAGCTCTACCGCTCAGGGATAGGGCATGGAAGGCGGGCAGAGGGCACGGCAAGGTGAAGGATGTGATGGTCATGAGTGCATTAAGGATGGGAGCTGGCAGAGTGACTAAAGCCTCTGGTGATGAGCTTAGTTCTAGGACTTATTACAAAAGCCAGAACAGAGAAATAACCACAAAGGGGCCCTGTTGAGGGATATGGGGGCAGCATAGTGCCAGCAAGAGTGTGGTGGCAATTGTGATCAGCAGATCAGTCAGTTTCAATGGGCTTTTCACAGACAGGACCACCCAGAACATCCACTTCCATTTCTGCCATTGAGGAGGACATGGGTTCGGCTCTATCTGCCTTAGGAGCTTGTGGGCCAGTGACAGGGGAAGTGCAAACCTCAGGCCAGTCTTTCAACAAAGTCAGCTGGAGGAAGATGAAAGTACAAAGGCTAGTGAAGGATGTCTCAGAGGTCTCTGGCAAATCATGGCCAGATCAAAGCTTTTGCATTCAGTCACTAGTACTTGGGAGAGATCGAAGCCAAGGACAGTGAGTTCAGAAAGATACAGTAGTTCCTTAATTGCTGGTTCATTTTACAAAAAAGGCACAGAAGGTGCATTGACTTGAGATGAAGTGACCTGCTGTACAATGAAGAAGATGATTTCCACATAACAAGTTGCCTTCAACTCCCATTGTCCAGTTATCTTTAGCACGTTGGAGACAGGATGCTAACAGTGCACTTGCCTTCTAAATTATGGGAAGAAAAATCAAGCTGGTGAAAGGGAATATTAACCCATTTTTCCAGAGTTAGGGGAGGCAGGCCTTTAAACACAAGTCACCAGGGATGCTGCCCTTGTTCTAGGCCTTTCTATGTTGCTGTGCTGTGGCATGTGTATACTCAAAGACTGACTTTCTATAGTTTGGTGGTTTTATGTCCACAAAATTGCTCCTTTCTGAGCAGAAGAACTTCTCTTTTTCAACCAATGGGAAGTTCTGAGTTGTATCTAAGTCTGTTCAATTTCTGTTGTGAGGGGGGAGGAGATTATCTTGAAGACGCTTGGTGACCACTCTTAGAAATGACAGGTTGATCAGTCTTACTTGCCTCTTTGTTCCTTCTACACTGTGGGTGGTCACAGATGGTTGTTAGAGAGCAGGAAGCCAATAATGTCCTCTCTGGGCTTGATTACGTTCTCATTAGTAAGAAATCCAGCAGAGCAAGCCATGAGGAGCAAGCTGGTAAGCTGCAGTAGCCTCTGCTTCAGTTTCTGTCTCTGGGTTCCTGCCTTGCCTGAGTTCCTGCCTTGGCTTTCCTCAGTGATGGACTGCAACCTGATAGTCAAATATACCCTTTCCTGTCCAAGTTGCTTCTGGTCATGGCATTTTATCACAGCAATAGAAAGCAAACAGATACGCTAGAACGTGGAACAAGTGGCCCATGTGGAGGAAGTGCAAGAGGAAACAAATGCCTACAGGCTGACTCAATCACACTGACCCAGAGCCACTGACTCCAGTTACCCTGTGATGCACAACCAATTATCCTTTGTGAAATCGATATGTTTCCTCATAGAACCAGAAATTCATATTAAACACCAATCGACCCATATATGCGATATAACATTGCTCACAATGGGTTTAATACTGGTTGAAGCCAAGACATTGAGTATGCACTGGGGCTCAGCAGATTAACAGAAGTGAGTGCAATGAAAATGAAATATCTAGACACACATCATTTTCTCCTCCTCTTTATTCTTCTCCCCTCTTTCCTCCTGTTTGGCTTTGTTTGTGAACTTTCATTCTCCACAGAATGGCAATGATTACTGTGTCATCTGCTCCATAGTGTCACCAAAGCCTTGTAAGGATATATTGATACATGTGATAAACAGAGATGATAGAAGGGTGATCACACACACACACACACACACACACACAACCACAAACACATACTCTCTCACATACACATACTCATGCACACTCATACACACTCTCAAACACACACACAATTACATACATACATACATACATACATACACACACACACACATGATTACAAACACATACACCCACACAGATATATTCACACACATACATTCACACTCAAACATCCACTCACCCACACTTATACATACTCACATATACACTTACACACATACACTCTCTCATACACACTCACACACATTCACACACGTACTCACATAATACACTCATACATGCACACATACCCACATGTACACACACACAGAGTCTCATGAGCATTTTCTATGCCTTACCACTCTTTCTCCTTTGATCTCAACAGACGAGCTTTTGGTTGTTTCTTGTTGAGGCACAAGAAGTTGGTGGTAGCATTACCACCCAAACAGAGCATCACCTCTCTCTATTGGATGTTAACTCAGAAAACATCATGTCTGTCTCGTTCTCTTTCTGTCTTGATGGTGCTTGAGTCATGTAGAGCGCCTCCTTACCATGGCCACAGCAGACACGGGGGAGGACGTCCTCTTCACTGATTTCTTTGGGGAAGGCCTTTCCTCTTTGAGTAGCAGATAGTCTTTATATCAAGAACCAAGCATGAGAGAATTCTGAGGCAGCTGGATGGCTAAAGTCTGTTTGGTTCTGTGTTCAGGATGTTGGGATATAAAACATTACCATGGTAGCAAACAGCACATTTGAAGAAACAGGACCATGTGTGTCCTGTGGTCAGAGGCATTTAAGAAAGCAGCCAGAGGATAGACCTTGATAGTGTGTAGCCGGGGCTTGTCTTCCAGTAATGTTCCTACCTGTCTTCTTCAATGGTCTGTCTGTCTTTGAGTGAAACTTCAATTTGAAAATTACTTTTTCAGGCATAAAGGCCAACATTCATCTGATTGCACACTTCATCTTAGAGTTCATTGTTATCCTTGGTGTGAGGACCCTGTTATTTATTTCATCTTAATTTTTACCCATATTTTCTAAGACTGCCTCATAGAACTCATCCCACAGAAGCTCATTCTAGTATGTTTTATGTACATCCTCTCAGCCCACTGACCACATGTTTATTCAGATATGTCTCTCTTAAAAATATAGACGGCAGTGCATGTTTTAATTTACACCACTGTCTCTGTGCTACAGACCCCATTTTATTGTTTATTTTCCCTACCCAGTCTGTTTTATAGATTTATCCATGTTGCAGGACAGAAAATCCAATCCATTTTCATTCAAATCCATCCTCCTCCAGGACATCATTCCATTATGGGTAAATGCTGCAATTATTTTTTCCAGACAGAAGAAACACTAGGTTGTTTTTGTTCCCAGTTATTGCAGACAATGCAGCGGTGAGCAACAGTCTGACTGCTTTCTGGGTGTCCTTGGGCTTGTGTCAGAGTTTCTTCCAGATAAATGTCAAAATATTCGGCTACTTCTGGCTACTCCCTCCTGCTGCGGTGACTTCAGATGCTTATTCTCTCTTGAGACTGAACTAGATTGTAATTGATTAGTTTTGGCCAATAAATAGATGTTTTATGATAGTATCAGCTTCTTCAGGGTTCCACTGAAAGACAGGCGACCAGTAGCTGAGCTGTTGAGACCATATGTGGATAAAACATGGTGTTTTAAATTTCTCTTGTTGAGTTCTCTGATTAAAAGTACAGCTGGGCATTTCTTCATATTTTGGATTTCTTTTGTGTGATTTTTCCCCAAAATTAATTTGTCGTTTTCTGCCCAGCCCCTACTCTTTGCTCACTGATATTTGAGAGGAAATAAAGGAGAATTTCACTTGGAAACCAGAATGTATTTAGTTGTGTTGCTGACACATAGGTTATTTCTGGTTTGGGATAATGCAGAAGATTGATTTCTTATTTGAAAATCTAGCAATACAATTTGCCATAGTAACTGACCGACATAGAAATGATTCATCCTAATAGAGAAGAAGAAACATTTGGCAAAATTTGAAACCACTTTTGGATGAAAACTTGAAGCAAGCCTGGAGCAAAATAGCATTTTCTCTGCCTGATAGAACATTTATTAAACCCAAAACAACAACAAACAAGCCAGGTGTGGTGACTTCTGCTGGCAATCCCAGCACTCTGGAAATCATGCTAGGAGGGGCACAAGTTTGAGGTCAGCTGGACTGTAATAGTTAGCTCCTAAGAAGCCAGAACCTGAAAGAGAGAGGAGGGAGTGGGAGGGGAACATGGAGGTAAAGAGGGAGGGAGAGGGAAAAGGAGGGAGAGAGGGAGAGAAGGGGAGAGGGACAGAGGGGGGAGAGGGAGAGGAAGAGGGAGAGGGGGAGGAGGAGGGGGAGGAGGAGGAGGGGGGGCAGGGGGAGGGGGAGGGGATGGGGGA
>NW_021621048.1:7404595-7418581 GCF_004785775.1 Grammomys surdaster
GAGAGGGAGGGGGAGAGGGAGAGGGAGAGGGAGAGGGAGAGGGAGGATATTCTCCAAAATGAAAAACAAGAAGAAAAGCCTATAGATAATGCTCTATTCTGTGGTGAAAGAATAAATCACCTCTCTCCAGCTTAAAAAGAGCAGAGAAAAGATGTGATCACCAAGACACTACTTTTCTCCCTTCTTCCATGTATTCTTCCCTCCCACTCTCTTTTATGACTTCCCTCCCCTGACCCTGTCTTCCTTTCTCCCTCCTTCCTATTCTTTGTGATGGGACTTTGCTGTATATGACAGGCTAGCCTTGAACACCTGGTCTTCCTGCCTCAGAGTAACAGTTGCTGGGATTAGAAGTGTCCACAACCACACCCAGCTCCTCAACCACTTCCATTATCACTGTGTAATAAGGCAGGAAAAAGAAGTGAGACATATAGACTTAGAAAGATGTAAAACTATATTTATAGATGCTATAGCTATCTCTATAGAAAATGCTCACGTGTCTACAAAATTGCTGTAAGAACTGGGAGATGATTTCCTTGGCTTGAAGAACACAAGGTCAACAGCTAAAATTAACTAGCATTTCAGTAGCATCAGAAGCTTTACAACTGAAGTTAAAAAAATGCCATCTGAAGTTTTATCAAGAGTGTAAGTTATTTATATGGAAATTAAGGAGTAGGGGGTAATAAAAATACGCAATAAGCATATGCTTATATTTTTCAGTATATTGAAAACTATTGCTGGAGGAAATCAAAAAGGTTTAAGATGTGGAACAATATTGTGTATAGTGAGTAAATGGAGTCAACGTTATTAAGATGTCAATTCTCTCATTATTAAGATGTCAGTTCTCTTGAAATGTTTCTATAGATCCAACGCAACTCCCATCAAAATCCTAACAGATGTTTTTTGGTTAAAATTGAGAAGGTTATTCCACAATTAGTGCAGAATTATAAAGACTATAGAATAAAAAGCTATTTTTGCTAGTGAATAAGAGCAACTGAGAACCTCAATACCTGATTGTCAGACTTATGAGGAAATGACGGTAGAAGAGTAACTCAATGGAATAAAGAATCCAAAAATAAACCTGTGGATGTTGACTGATTTTCAAGGAAAGTGCTGTAATAATTCAGTGTAGAAAGGCTGGGCCTCGTGATAGATGGAGCTTGATTGACTGGGTAGTCACAGGGAAGTCAGCTGTATCTCAAGATCTCGGTACTAACAACATTAATGCCAAATGGATTATTCCTTTATAAAGGACAAGCCTATAAAACTTGTACAAATAAACACAGGACTTTTATGATTTTGGATTAGATAAGGGCTTCCTAGCCAAGACAAAAAAAACCATAAACGTTATAAAGCAAAAATCTGTAATAAATTTTACTTAATGAAAACCAACACATTTGTCCTCTGGAAGGCTGCTCTGAGAGAATGAGTACACAAACCTCTGGCAAGGACAAGACAGTTGTCAAGTATATATTGGCGACACGATTTACAGCCAGCATTCATAAAACTTTCCCAAGTCAGTACTGAGAATCCAAATAGCCCAATTAAAACATGGGCAGAAGACTTAATAAGATTCATTGACTGTCTATCAAAGGGGGGAAGACAAGGTAAATAACCACGTTGAAAATGATTAACAACATTTATCCTAAAAGGACTTCTACTGGCTTGCTATTGTGCTGGTATTGTTTAGGTGACAATATTTCTTGAGATGTTGTAGGTGTAATTTCTCTGTCATATATAGAAGACACTATCTCGTAGCAGATGTCCTGGTCCTCTGGTTCTTGCCATCTTTCTGACCCCTCTGTCCTGATGCTCCTTGGGCCTTAGGTGTAAGGGTTGTGTTTCAAATGTTATCAGTTAGGGCCAGAAACCCATAGTCAGCTGATCTTTGCATTTAGACCAGTTGACAAAGTTGATGGTTTCTGTAAATGCTCTCTCTGATTAAAAACAAAAGGAGAGACTTCTTTTCTGTGGGTAGAAGGAAAAGCGTTTAGAATGAGGTTAGAAATTATATTAGTTTGTTAAAGTGTCAGTGGTTTCCCTTCTAGGGTTGACATGACAAAGTGGCTGTGGGAATTCTCATAAGGCCCCACTCTACATGAAGAGCTGCCAGCAATTAATGTTGGCTTAGAGAGGGAGAATCAGTCTTCTCTAGGGATGAGACCCTGAATTGTCCAATTCAAAGAGCCCAGACCTAAACACATATACATATGGACAAAAGCAGATGGACTCAGAGATTACATATATTGTTTTGTAAAAAGAATCATGTATATGTATGTGTATATGTATGCACATACATGTACATACAGTGCATGAATACATATGTATACATATATATTAATAATAATTAAAAAGAGGTCATGAATTTGATGGAGTGAAGGAGATCCAGGAGACTCAGGAAGAGTTGGTTCAGAGAGGGGAAGAAATGATGGAAGTGCAATATTCATGTATGAAATCCTGAAAATGTTTCAATAAAAAGATGAATTAAATCAGTAAGATATGGCAGTACCATTGCTAGCTTTTAAAGACTAATGATAACAATGTCACTGTCAAGGAGAAGGTGGTACAGTAAAACAACTTGAACTCATGAATTGCTGGTGGGAGATAGGGTAAGATATATATATATATATATATATATATACCAATATATTGCCTATTCTAATTTTATTTATTTGACAAAATGAAAAGTTTATTCCATAGGAAGATGTGTGCATGAAAGCTAATGGCTGTTTACTTAATACAGATAAAATCTGAAAATAACCTATATGTTCACTAACAGGTAAGTGAGTAAGAAGATTATGATCTATTCAGATGTTAGAATATTACTTAGGAGTTAAAAGGAACCTAATCAAGCAACTGTAGACGGATATCAAAATCATCGGATATTAAAATCATCATGTTAAGTGAAAGAAGCCAAAGCCCAAAGACAATGATTCAGTCTTTGCTTTCATCTCAAGACATTCTAGAAAGAGCCAAACTTTAGTAATGAATAAGGCATGGTGTTAGGTAAAGGAAGAAGTTGAGGAGGGAACCAAAGGGAGCTGTCTGGGCTGATGAAAACATTCGGTATCTTCTGTGTGATAGTGAAAGTTTGTATATAATTTCCTCAGAGTCATCAAAATATGTGTTTTAAGATGGGTAAAGTTTTGCATGTTGGCTAGACTTCGATAAAGCCCATTTAAAATAAGGTTGTATTCGTTACATTGGTTTAAATGTTTCCATGTCATTGCACAGTGGGTGAGGTCTAAGAATGCTTTGGGGCTTGGTAGGATACTGGGTGGAGTACTGTGAAGAAAGAGAAGCATCCTGGGTAGCAGCCCATGGGTCTACAGAGGCTCCTGGCACCTGGGGGTAATGTGACAGCTCTGCTCATTGGAGCACCCATCAGTGACTTTGGGGACTTGGGAGCCATCCTTAAGTGCACAAATGAAACTTCAGCTCTTATCAGGTGAAGGGGCAGCGTGCCCTGCCCCAAGAAAATTTAAGGAGGCAAAAGGAAAACGTTAATGTGCCTATGGAGAGACAAGAAGAGTGTTCTGGATGGTGGGTCAGGGTGTACCTGACTCAGGCACATTTGCTGGTTGTATAGTCTGGCTGTTCCATCTTTACGACCTATCAGGACTTTGTGATCCTTCGGCACTATGCTAGAAACTTCCATTTGTTTCTAATTTCAAGAACACCACATCCCAGAAATACAAGCAGACAGGCAATTATTATAATGTTCTTGGCAGGTGCTGTGATGTAAAATGTATGCAGACCAGCAGAGGACTGGGGCTCTCCTGAGCCCCAACAACTTCACTTATTAAATTAGTGATAACAATAGCCACCTCCCAAGGCTGCTGTGAAGAATTAATGGCATATCTAAAAGCGCGCTCTCAGACTACATATGGCATATGTTGCAAATGAAGTAATCATTTGTGGCTTGTTTTTGATTCTTGCTCGGCCTTATCTTTACCAAATGGAAAGTGGCTTGTGTCTAAATAAACTCACCACTAATCATAATAATAGCTTCCAGGTGCTGTGTAAACAGTATACAGTTTAATCCTTATAAACAACGTGCAGGGCTCACACTGTTGGCCCCATGTTTCCCCAGGAGAATAGCTGATGGTTCTCAAGGCTATAGAATGTGTCAACAGTCACCCAGCCCATGAGCATGCACTTTAGTGGAAATCATTTAAAAGGTAGGGGTGGATTCATTTTGTTTTGTCTTTGTTAGATTTGTGCAGGCTTGCCTATGCTTATGTCTTTTATGAAGGATTGTGGATCCATGTTCCTATAGGAGCTGACAGATGATGCAGAAGAGGGAAATATTTAGAGAGCCGTCCTGTGGGGAGCAGAGTGGCAGGGAGTCTGTGCTGTTATAGTCATCACCCCTGCCTATTCCTCCCATAACTCACCTCACTACCCACCCCACACTCCTCCTCCTCCTCCTCCTCCTCCTCCTCCTCCTCCTCCTCCTCCTCCTCCTCCTCCTCCTCCTCTTCATTATAACCCAGTGAATCCAATTTTCTTTGCCCAGCTACTTCTGGGCCTGGAGCCTGACCAAAGTATGCTAGACCTACCAGTAGTCACACCATTTAAGAAAACCAACTCTCCACTTCCAACAGCTACCAAATGCCAATAGACTCTTAGATGGTGGGATTTCATGACCCCCACCCCAAGCTAGGGATTTGTGTGTCTTGAGCTAGCACAAGTCTTGTGCGTAGTGCCACAGCCTCTCTGAATTTATATGTTCAGTTGTCCTGTGCTATCCAAAACAAAACAACAATACCCCCTAAACCCCAAAACAAAAACCAAAAATAAACAGCAACAGAACCCCCCACCCCAATTTAAAAAAATATGTCCACTACTTCTGGCTTTGACAACTTTTCTTCTTCTTCCTCTAAGATTCTTGAGCTTGGGTGTATGCGCATATGTACATGCTATTTAGGTTTGAATATTTCAAAGTCTCTTATCTCTGTACATCCAGAAGCTGTAGATCTCTGTGTCATTTAATTGATATCTAATCCGAAAAGAAGCTTCTCTGAAGAGAATTGAGGGGTGCACTGATCTCTGGGTATAGCGATCAGCCTTCAGGTGTTGTTTTTAATAGGTTTAACGGGCTAGCTTTCTCTTTCTACAGAGTAGGCTTTCTGCTACAGGGCCTATGCCCTATAAGTTCTTGGTTCTGTTAATAGTGCAAGGTATAGTTTCCAGCGTATGGAGCAGGCCTTTGATCCTATCAGAGTGCTGTTGTTCACTCCTGTAACATTTGTGTCACTATCCAGGAAGTGGGCATACTTTGCCAGGCCAGGAATTACTAGAGCTTATAGGGGTCACATCTGAGTGACAATGGTGACTATTTTCCTCCTCAAATAGTGTGCATTGCACTTTCCAGCACTAGGAAAGCTAGCCAGTAAGACTGAAGCTTCTAGGTAAGTACCAGTTTGATTTTTCGCTCCATCTATGACTGACATACATAGTGTTTTCAGCAATAGGGTCTTACTGTCAAGTTCTCCAGGGTACCCAGACAGCATTAGAAGTAGCCTGTAATGCTTTGGGGTCTATGGTACTCCATTTGCAAACACCTCAAAATTGTCCAATTTGAGAGAAAGAAATGGACATCAAAGCATAAGTGGCATTTACAACCACAAATATAATCAACCTGACAATAACCTCTCCAGAACATGTTAAAGTCAAGATGTCAAAAACACACAGCAAAGACATAATACTAAAAGGTGTAGAGAAAAATGAACAGCTTACCTTCAAAGGCACACACATCAGACCTCAGCAACCCGAAAGCCCAGAAACCATGCAATGATATAATTCAAGGCTTGGAAAAAAAATAACCCCACTAACACTGAACACCCAGCAAAGCTGTCCTTTTAAACTGACGAAGAAATAAGAGCCTTTTATGGAGCACAAACTGATATAGTTCATAGCCACTGTGCCAGCATCAAGCAGATGTTTTGCTCCTCCCTGAACTGGAGGGAGCCTTACAAGTGGAGTTGTGGTTGGATTGGCTTTTCTTTGGCTTAACTGCCTTTCTTCTGTTCTTTCCAGGCATCCTGACACCACTTTTGCAAATCATTTTTTTTACATTTTTTCATTAATTAATTTATTCACTTTACATACCAATGTTAGCCCGTCTTCCCCCAGTTTCCCCCTCTCACAGCTCATCCCCTCATTTCCACGCCCCTCTCCTCTTAGAAGGGGAGCCCCCATTTCCCTCCCACACCCCACAACTGGCACATCAAGTCACTGCAGAACTAGGGGCATCTTCTCTTCCTGAGGCCAGACCAGGTGACCCAGATAGAACAGGATCTGCAGGCAGGCAACAGGTTCAGGGACACCCCCGCTCCAGTTGTTGGGGGACTCACTTGAAGACCAAGCTGCACACCTGCTACATAGGTGCAAGAGGCTTAGGTCCAGCCCATGCTTGCTCTTTGGTGGTGATCCAGTCTCCGGGAGCCCCTAAAGGTCCAGGTTAGTTGACGCTATTGGTTTTCCTGTAGAGTCCCTGTATTCTGCAGGTCTCTCAATCTTTCCCCCAACTCTTCCACAAGACTCCCTGAGCTCCATCTAATGTTTGGCTGTGGGTCTCTGCATATTTTTCCATTTGCTGCTAGGTGGAGCCTCTCAGAGATCAGTTATGCTAGGTTTCTGTCTGCAGACATAACAGAGTATCATTAATAGTGTTAGAGATTGTTTTTTGCTAATGGGATGCATCGCAATCTGGGCCAATAATTGGTTGGCTATTGCCTCTGTTTCTGGTCCATCTTTCTCCTGCAGATCTTAAAGGCAGGACACATTTTGAGTCGAAGGTTTTGTGGATGGGTTGCTGTCCTTATCCTTCCACTGGGTGTCCTGCCTGGCTACAGGAAGTGGCATATATATTCCCTACCACTAAGAGTTTCAGTTAGAGCCACCCCCATAGGCACCATGTGGGTGTCTTTTTCTTGTGGTGTTTTGAATATACTTGGCTCAGGGAGTGGCACTGTTTAGGAGGTGTTGCCTTGTTGGAGGAAACGTGTCGCTGTGGGGTTGGGCTTTGAGACCATTCTCCAAGCTGCCTGGAAGCCAGTCTTCTCCTATTTTGCCTTTGGATGAAGATGTAGAACTCTTAGCTCCTCCGGCACCATGTCAGCCTGGACACTCCTATGCTTTCTGCTATGATGATAATGAACTAAACCTCTGAAACTATAAGCTAGCCCTGATTAAATGTTTGCCTTTATAAGAGTTGCTTTGGTCATGGTGTCTCTTCACAGTAATGGAAACCCTAACCTTCCCCTTCCCCTCCTACCTCCACCTCTGTCCCTGGTCTCCAGCATGCCCCCTGCAGATTTCTGTTTTTTTTTTTCACTGCTTTTTCAACACCTGACCACTGCTCCCCATCCACTCTTCCACCCCATTCCCTCCCTCCTGCCACCTTTTATTTTAAAGGTGTATCTTCTGTTTCTTCCTTTGGAATAGAATCTGTTGTTTCTTCTCCTTCACTGGTCCAGATGAAGGCATCTTCTACTCCATCACCAGGAAGTTATCCATTTCCATTGTTCTTATTTATTTGATTTTTAAAAAAAGTCTCTGTAAAGGTTTGTAAATTTTATCTTTTGGAAAAACTCTTTGCTATTTGATGTTCTATATTTTGTAGTTTCCACTGATTTTTGGTAGGCTATTGCTCCCATTTTAATTTTTGAGATTTTTTTATTGGCATGCGTTCATTATATATCACAGTATGTTTCATGAAGTCATCCTAATATGACATGTACTTGAATGTATGAACTCCTGTGTATCCCAGCATGTTTCCCCTTCCCTACTCATGCTAGCCTAGACTCTGAGATAGTCCTTCTTGTACTTTTTATATAAAATCATACACATGTAATCTAACATGCACATGTGAGATAAAACATGTAATATTTCCCTTTTTGAGGTTTTACTTATTTCATTTAATGTAATAATCTGCAGTTTCATACACTTTACTGAAAATAATTTTGCCCTTCTTTGTGGCTGAATAAAACTCCATTGCATATATGTATACACATTTTCTCTATCTGTTGGCAGGCACCTAGGTTGAATCTATAAATTGGTTGCTGTTAACATGGTGTGCAAATAGCCTTATATTGTGTTGATTTAGACTTTGGGGGTGCCTTCCTAGGAGCAGTATATCTGGAGTGTATGGTAATTCTACTTTCCATTTTTCATCATATTTTAAATTTATCCTCAAAAATTCATACATGCATACAATACATTTTGGTCACATAAATCCCTACTTCAACTCTTCTGGGATTCCCCTCTCCACATCCAGTCATCAACTTCTTGTTCTTCTCTTTATGGCCCATTGAGTCCAATCAGTGTATACCATGTATACATGGGTATAGGAATATTTGCCAGAGTGTGGTTCACCAACCAGGAACCACATTCCTAACAAAACCTGACTCTCTTTTTCTAACAGACAATGAACTGTCAGTAACAGCTCCTCAGCTGTTTAAATGTGCTTGTCCCTGGGAGTGGCACTATTAGGAGATGTGGCTTTTTTTGAAGTAGGAGTGGCCTTGTTGTGTGCCACTGTGGGGGTGGGCAATGAGATCCTTCTCCTAACCATGTGGGAGCTAGTCTTCTTCTAGTGACCTTCTGATGAAGATGTAGGACTCTCAGCTCCTCCTGCACCGTGTCTGTCTGGATGCTGCCATGCTGCTGCTTTGATACTGGACTGAACCTCTGAACCTGTAAGCCAGCCCCAATTAAATGTTGTTCTTATAAGAGTTGCCTTGGTCATGGTGTCTGTTCACAGCAGTAAAACCCAAACTAAGACATCAACTAAGAGTGGGTTCTCATGTGAGCTGGGAGAGAGCCTTCCTATGGGGCTGAGATAGTCTCAAGTTCTTTGCTTGAATTCACTGGCATGTTTTTAATCCTTAATGTTCTGAGTCAATTTTGGTTTTCTTATGCAATAATTTGTCACCTACATCTTTTTTCTTCCTCCAGAGAGACGTTTCTCTGTGTTATGTTGCCTAGCGTTGAGGCATAGATAAAGTTTGCAGTCCCATAGCCATCAACACTGGGGTGTGGGGTCATATCCAGGATGGGGTGAGCTTATTTTGGGATCTGCATCAATGATTATCTGGGTTTGTGATCTGTTATCTGACATTTAAAAGTTTTATCCTATAGATGTTGTATCTGAAATTCAACCCAGTAAAACCTACAGGGGAGGAAATGAAAGGGGGAAATATCTTGTTTTCAGAGTTTGCCTCCTTAATGAGGCTTGGAACAACTTTCATAATCAGTCCTGACCTCACGGTTCAAATAAAAAAATGTTGAAGAAATCAAAGCTGAGATTTGTGACCCAGTGAGTGAAGACTCAGTCAGCCACAGAATTGTTGGAGATGCTTGAGAAAAGGACACAAAGACTTTGCTCACTTCCTATAAGACAAATAAAATCTCACCGAGGAGTTCACATTGGGAAAAGTGAATGCCTAAGAAAGCGCAGGGCTGTTACTCAGAGGGGTACAAGATCTGTATTCTTCCACCAGTGCTCAGAGTCCGAGTTGTGTCCCTGGGTGTAGCCTTAGGTGGCACTGTGAGATCAGTTGGGGGACTGGAGATGCAGCTTCCAGCTCTGGCCAGTTTCTTAAGTGTTAAAATATGGAACAGCTATTCTTGCCTTCAGCAACCTCATCTAAGAGACAGGAGAGATTCCTGGACAAGCTTTTCTCACTAAACTTTATACTTCACACTTCTGATTCCATTTTCATGTCAACAATTCTGTAATGCCATTGTTTACAGAGAATTAGGAGGTAATTTAGTCTTTCTGATAATGTGGTTGATCCAAATTTGCTTCTTAGAATTGATATTCATAGAAAAGCCAGGCAAATTTTAAAGCTGCTGTCATATTTATAGAATGTTTAATCAAACGTCTTCTGTACACGTCTCATCTAATGACACATATGCTTAAATATTTGTATATAAAATTACTAAATAAGACACTTCTGGTCCTCTGTAATTTCTACATTTGAGGTATCACTTTTCTGTCTTATTTTCTTAAATATTTCCAAGATTTATTTTTTTAGTCAAATCAAATAGATATATCCTTAGAGGAGTTGGCAGAGACATCTTTTAAAATACTCAAAATAAGCAAAGAGGAAAATAATGGAGATAAAAGGAATGCTTTTAGGATCTATCCAGACCACATTGAATATGAAGTAAAGTATGTGTGATTAAATGCCTGTAAAAGATACACATTTAGGTAATTGTCAATGTTGGTCGGCAGCTGCCTGCCAGGTAGAAAAAAGTACACAGTAGAGCCACCCTCAGTCTTTAAATACTGCAGCAGTGCCCTAGGGAACTGGGTTTCTCTACCCACCATTCTGCTTTAATGTTCTAGAAACAGTACCAAGAGTAGAGAGCCTGTACCAGGATCCTGCTCCTCTCGACACCATGTGGAGAAGTGATGTCTCCAAATACCAGTAGTGCGGTTCTACCTTATGTGAACCACAAATAACACTGAATATATTTCTATTTTTGTTTTTGCTGCTTGGAATCTCTTATAAACCATCTGACTTTAGTTAAGTGAGACTCTGCAGTGTGGAATTTTAGGAATTCTGGCATTGTTTCTATATGCTAATGGTTGCTAATCAACATCTCCAACCCCACTTGTCTGTGGAATGCAGATTTGAAAGGTAACACTAACCCTTTCTGTGAAAATAATAAAAGTACAAATGGAAGTTGGCATTTTTTTGGAGAGTGGATGGCTGAGATGGAAATGAGCAACAGAGGCTGTGAATATAAACTTTGAGATGAAAAGAATGAATTCTGAATATTGAAGAAGATGTAGAATAGGGTGAGGACAGCCATGGAACACTGCAGATGGAAGCAGTATTTGAGAAGATGCTAGCTAGAACAGACAGTGTGCAGAAGTCAGAGGAAAGAATGGCTCAGGGATGGGAGAGGTGCTCGGCTGCATCCTGGGGCCAGCTCAGGGGTGGGAGAGGTGCTCTGCTGCATCCTGGGGCCAGCTCAGGGGTGGGAGAGGTGCTCTGCTGCATCCTGGGGCCAGCTCAGGGATGAAAGAGATGCTTAGCCTCACCCTGGGACCAACTCAGGGATGGGAGAGATGTTTAGCCTCCCCCTGGGACCAGCTCAGGGATGGGGGAGGTGCTCGGCTACACTGTAGGGCCTTCTCATTGTCAAGTCTTATTTGGTTAGTGGACATTTTTTTGTTGTTGTCTGGAGATTTCTAAAGTTTTCCTCTTTATCTTCTCCCTTTGACACGTTGAATTTAGATTTGTGTTTATTGAGTCCTGTGCTCAGAGCAAGACTTAATACAAAAGTTCAAGTCTTAAATCCTCGAAAGCATTCTCCGTTCATCTCTTCAGACATCATTCCTCATTCCATTCCACATCTCTCCCCTCTCTTCCTCTTATTTTACCACTATAATTTTATAGTCATTTTCTGGGTTATTTCTTCTGAGTGAATTCCATTCTGTCTCCAGTGGAGTAAACTTTACCCATTGAGCTTATTTATTTGACTATCTATATATTTCATTTTTAATATTTCTATGTGGGTTTTCATGGTCTACTATTATTTTGACATCATATGATTTTGTTTTCCTCCTAACTTCTGTCCTTTTGGTTGATAGTCTCTCTGAGGATCCTAGCCATGTTTCTTTCAAATTTTTCTCAACCTGTTAGTAATTTTAGTTTGATCTAGGATGCATTCATCGTTGGTTATTTGATGCCTTATTCTGTTTTCTGTCTTTCATTGTAACATGTTCCTTACTTGTTGGCACGCAGACTCATTTTATGAGGGAGGAGCTGCCACACTTGCCCATCACATGAATTTGAAAGCATGGTCACACATACAGCACTAAAGGAACATTTGGCTTTATGTAAGAGGAGATCCAGCAAATAGCAAAAGACCCATAATGTCATGTCTTTATTTCAAAGTTCATTATATTTATTCATTTGTATGTGTGTTTTGCATGTGTTGTGTGTGTGTGTGTGTTGTGTGTGTGATAATATGCATGTAGTGGTCAGGGTCCAACCTGTGGGAGTCAGTTCTTTCCTTCGATGTGATTCCTAGGGACTGAACTTCAGTTTTTAGGCTTGGTAGCAAGTGCTCATTGGGTAATGTTGAGCTATCTCACTGGCCTGGTGTCTCTTTATTTAGAACCAAGAGGCTGATGTCCCAGAATTCACGGTGAAGTCAATGAATGACAGATAGAATGTCAGCATCTGTCCTTTTCCTGTATACCTGCAAAACTTGTCATTGCCTGGAAACATCCTAGGGAAGAAGAAAAACATAGGCAGAAAATGGAAACTGCCCCCAAATAATCCATCTTCCAGAAGAAAATCTTTTGGACAGCTTCAGCTGGTAGAAGTGCTTGCCATGCAAACGTGATAACCTGAACTTGATCCCCAGAACTCTTGTGAAGGTGAACAGAGAGGACCAACTCCATCAATTGTCCCCTGACCCTTACTCATATGCTATGGTGTCCACACTCCACTCCCAATAGTAATACAAAAATGTAAAAAGACAGTCTTTCCTAGAGCTTTGAGGCATGAGTCTCTCAACAAGTTTTTAACTACTCCCTAGCAATGAAGTCAGAATAAAATCCCAGAAGTCCTGCGCTAACAGAGAGCTTGTAAGGACAGGAGTTTCAGCCTGCGCAATAATCTACATCTCTCCATCACTTCTGTTCCACAGACACAGCCATTCTGAGCTTGACACTGCTACAATGGCCAGTTTCCTATATAGTTCATCTGTATAGAAAGTATCATTGCTCTGTGCTCAGATGGGAGTCAGATGGAACTTATAAATTATGGATGCAAGTCAGGTAATGAGCTAACTCAAACAACTCAAGGAGATGAAAGGAGTTACATGATTTGGAGAGTGTCTCCTGAGCCCTGAGGACAGCCATCTTCCCAGCCTGCACAGCCATGGGAAGCATAGGTGGAGCTCAGAACAAGATACCTATCAACATTCTCAGCCAGTCACACATTCACCCCTGAGCAGACTCAAGTCATTATGCTCGGTGGACAATTGCCTTAGCAGATTCGAAAGCCCAGCTAGACCTGCCACATGCATTTCAAAATCAACCTCTAGAGCTAAGACTTGTTTCTTAAGCTTTGCATCAGCCATCTATAGCAGCTAAGGAGCATGCCCATACTCAGTCCGGGTCATTGTTGTATTAGTTGACTGGAATGTGGCTTAATACTTGAAAGGGGTGGGCATGAAATGGTCACACCTTGCTCCCACAGAGCCTTTCTGATTGACAGGTGAAAATATGTAAACATCCACAGATATGCACTGGGGGTGCAGGCAGTGGGGGCAGACAGGACCATCTTTCCTATTCTTCTCCCATGGTGACATATTTTACAAAACGTCATGACAGCAAGTACATAATACATTTAGCTGCAACTGCAACTCTACACTCATTATTAGCTTTCCTCAGTTGGCCAAGTCAAGCTTGGAGTAGAAATGGTGGGGTTTGAAAGCCTTCTTTCAAAGTCATTGTATTTAGTCCATTTTTCTATCCTCTAAAGGAAAAAAAAACTTATGCTATTTATTCACCAACAGTTTTTCCAAGGATTTAACTCAACGTCTCAAAAACACTGTATTTCATAATCTTTTCTGCTCTTTTTCCAAAGAGAAAACATTCTATGCATTTACTGAGGACACTTACCTTTAGGATATTAGAGAGTGGCTTCAGCTGTGGTTACCTCAGCTGGCATGGCCTGGTTTTTGTATTCCTAGTTTTTGTTAGCTACTGTTCAAATCAAAAGTTTGCAGCTCTGAGAGCGGCAGCTGCCATATTATGTTCACCATCCCACATCATGTCTTCCATCCCACGTCACGCCCACATCCCATGTCACGCCCACATCCCATGTCACGCCCACATCCCATGTCACGCCCACATCCCATGTCATGTCCACATCCCATGTCACGTCCACATCCCATGTCACATCCACATCCCATGTCATGTCCACATCCCATCCCATGTCCACATCCCAT
>NW_021621048.1:7418591-7433386 GCF_004785775.1 Grammomys surdaster
TCCACATCTCACATCATGTTCACATCCCATATCATGTCCACATCCCATGTCATGTCCACATTCCACGTTATGTCCACCCTCTCTCGGCTGCTGGTCCAGTTTATATAGCTCTGCTGCTTCTGGGTGCTTAGCTCCATCTCAGCCTCTGCCCACTTACACTTTTATGTTCATGTCAGGCTGTTGGTAAGGTTTGGGTCTGATCAAGGACTACCTCAGACCCCAAGCTCCACTCACGAGTACCACAGGTCTGGAGCATGCCTCATCTACCCTCCCCACACCATGTGTGGCCCACATCCTTCAGCTAGTGATATTTCTCTCCTTTCAGCAACTTAAGCTCAGAGCCACCGAGGCACCATCATTGTCGTCATCTGCTGAAGCAACACATTGTCTCTCAGCCTCCACATGTCCCTTGCCCACTTGAAGGAGCTATTATTATGTGTAGCTTCTCAGTCGCTGCCAAATGGAGGAGGCTGTTGTGCTAATTGCCTGTAAATGATGAAGCTCACAGCAGATGTTGGCAAAAGTAAACCAACAGTTTACTTAGCTTTAAGGCTGTAAGTACCATGGGGTGTAGGAAGAGTCTTTAGAAGCTAAATCAGCAATAGGGAGTGAGGTCTTATTTATGTTGGTTTAGGGAGACTTCTATAGCCTACAGTAAGGATGGGCAAATGTGGCTGGTGGGTTTAATACAGCCTGATGCTTGTTCCTGGCCACCCAGCCACACTCATTTGTGTGTGTGTATTTTCTATTGCTACTTTCTTGCTAAGCCTGGGAGTTACAGCAGCAATCCTGTGACCTATCACCCAGAATGTTTCCCTCTGGTCCTTTGCAATGAAATTGATAAACCCTTTTCTCTAGTCTGTTGAGTAAAAGAAACTTAAGACTTCTTGCTCACACTAACCCCTAAGAGATTAAGACACACTTTTCAGATTCTGTATGGTCCTCCCCCAGAACCCCTCCCTACAACACCCCCCTACCACCATTATCTGTGTCTGGCTCCTATATCCATGTACCAGGAGTCTGTAACTGCCTTTAACTTGGACTGTGTTACCAGCCAAGTTTAGGTGTGAATTCATTCTGAAAGGTATCATGAAGATGAGGTGCTATTAGGATCCATTTGTGGTTTTTTATTTGTGATTTTGTTCTTTTTTTTAATATGTTCTTTATTTACATTTCAAATGTTATCCCCTTTCCTAGTCCCCACTTCCCGCCCAGAACCACTCTATCCCATTCCCTCTACCCCTGTTTCTATGAAAGTGTTTCCTCACCTACCTTCCCACTCCCACCTCCCCACCCTCTGATTTCCCTACACTGGGGCATCGAGCCTTCCCAGGACCAAGGGCCTCTTCTCCCATTGATGCCTCGCAAAGGCCATCTTCTGCTACATATGAGTCTGGATCCATGGGTCCCCACATGTGTACTTTTTGGTTGGTGGTTTAGTCCCTGGGAGCTCTGGGTGGGAGGTCTGGTTGGTTGATATTATTCTTCCTATGGGGTTGCAAACCCCTTCAGCTCCTTCAGTCCTTTCTCTAACTCTTCCATTGGGGACTCAGTATTTATGATTTTGAGGTGTGTGTGTGTGTGTGTGTGTGTGTGTGTGTGTGTATGTGTATGAAGGTTTTTTGGCTTTCCTGATTTTGTATTTTGCTTTTGTGTCTTCTTGTTAGGCAGAGTAAAGCTAGTGTGAACTCATCACTGCCTGCCTTTACCCAGTTAGACCTGCTCAAATCTCGGGTGGTCAGAGGCCAGGAAGGCTAACAGAGCTGAGGATGCCACAATTGCTCTCAGCCTAAGCCATGTGTAAAAGCTACTACCCTGGAAGAGTGAGCAGAGTCTTCCAGGATAGCGGATTAACGGAGGCAGTAGGGTGCAGCAAGTGTTGGTTCATCACACTGAATGGCCTCATCAGCGTTCCAGTTAGCAGGCCTGAGTTTCAAAGATGTTCCCAAGAACTCACTTCCCTCTGCATCTCCCAGCTCATTCTCTATGATAATTCTGTGGCCCTTAGAGGACTGTGAAGAAAAATTGCTTATGGCAAATACATTTGCAGCTGTCCTATTAATCGTGAATGGCATTGATGGAGGATTAATTATCTGTGAGGATGACCTGGGTCTGACCTTGCTGTTTATGAGAAAGTAGAGCCCAGATACTGTAAAGTTACATGCTAATTTGTGGTTCTGTTTAATAGCAAATAACTCCTTCTTTCCTGGTTATTATTTTATTGTCTCGAAGACTCTTAATTAGGTCTGCACCTGGCCCAGAAAGCTCCTGTCCCACACTGGCTTCTTATTCAAGTATTCTGTTTTTGAAATGCCTTTTGTTGGTTGACATACAAATCCTGCTTCTCACATGCTCATGAAACAAGCTCTGCTGTCTTGTACTCATGGAAGAACGCATGCCAACCATGCCATTGTAAGCCTCTTCTCCCCAAGTTGTACTCACAGCTGAAGGTGCTTCTCAAAATGGGATGAGAGTAAAGATCAACAAATGTATGACCCAACACAGGCTGGGACACACATCAGCAGAATTCTTTGCAATGCAGGCATTCTAAGATATTAGAACAGATAAAAATAATTGATCCCATCAGATTTAACATGTAGCAGAAGGCAAGAGGGCAGATCTCTCTTAAGGATGTTCAGCAAAGACTGGCATACTTACTATAAATTTGAATCAGAAGCAAGAAGTGTGACTTATAGGGCAAAATGTTGCCCACACCACTTTTGGTAAATAAAATTTTATTAAAATGTAACCAGACACATTATTTTATCTACAGTCTACAGCTAGTTTTGTGTATCAGTGACAGCCAAATAGTTATTGCAGAGGCCACAAAGCCCACAATATCTACTACCTGGCTTTTCCCAAAAGAAACAATTTCTGAGTTCTGTTCCTAGAGAGTGCTACTCTGGTGATTTTTGTCTCACTTGAGGCAGCTTTGTACATGACCCAGTCTACAGGTAACAGAGCGGGCCTCATGCAAGGATGATGTCTTGGTCAGTTTTCTATTGCTCTGATGAGACATCATGACTGCAGCAACTTACAGAAGAGAGAGTTTATTTGGGGTTTATGAATTCAGAAGGATAGCATCCATGACCATCATGTGGCAGAGTATGGCCGCAGGCAAGCAGACACGGCGGGCGCAGAAGCAGCATGTCCAGATACAGCCACAAAGAAGTGGAGAGCAAACACTCTGGAAATGGCCCAAGTGCTTGGGCACAGGGGAAAAGTTCCTGAACAGAACACCAATGGCTTATGCTTTAAGAGCAAGAACTGACAAATGGGACCTCATAAAATTGCAAAGCTTCTGTAAGGCAAAGGACACTGTCAACAGGACAAAACGGCAACCAACAGATTGGGAAAAGATCTTTACCAATCCTACATCTGATAGAGGGCTAATATCCAATATATACAAAGAACTTAAAAAACTAGACTACAGACAACCAATTAACCCTATTAAAAAATAGGGTACAGAGCTAAACAAAGAATTCTCAACTGAGGAAACTCGAATGGCCAAGAAGTACCCAAAGAAATGTTCAACATCCTTAGTCATCAGGGAAATGCAAATCAAAACAACTCTGAGATTCCACCTCACACCAGTCATAATGGCTAAGATAAAAAACTCAGGTGGTAGCAGATGCTGGTGAGGATGTGGAGAAAGAGGAACATTCCTCCATTGTTGGTGGGATTGCAAGCTGATACAACCACTCTGGAAATCAGTCTGGTAGTTCCTCAGAAAATTGGACATAGCATTACCCGAGGACCCAGCTATACCACTGGGTATATACCCAGAAGATGCTTCAACATCTAACAAGGTCACATGTTCCACTATATTCATAGCAGCCTTATTTATAATAGCCAGAAGCTGGAAAGAATCCAGATGTCCTTCAACAGAGGAATGGATACAGAAAATGTAATTACATAATGGAGTATTACTCAGCTATTAAAAACAATGAATTCATGAAATTCTTAGGCAAATGGATGGAACTAGAAAATCATTCTGAGTGAGGTAACCCAATCACAAAAGAACTCACATGGTACACACTCACTGATAAGTGGATAGTAGTCCAAAAGCTCGAAATACCCAAGATACAACTCACAGACCATATGAAGCTCATGAAGAAGAAAGACCAAAGTGTGGGTGCTTCGGTCCTTTTTAGAAAGTGCAACAAAATACTCATGGGAGCAAATACGAAGACAAAGTGTGGGACAGAAACTGAAGGAGGGGCCATCATCGGAGACTGCTCCACCTGGGTATCCATTCCAGGTGCAGTCACCAAAGGCAGACTCTGATATGGATGTCAGGAAGTGCATGCTGACAGGAGCCTGATATAGCTGTCTCCTTAGAGGTCTGCCAGAGCCTGACATATATAGAGGCGGATGCTCAAAGCTAACCATTGAACTGATCATGGGGTTCCCAATGGAGGAGTCAGAGAGAAGACTGAAGGAGCTGAAGAGGTTTGCGGCCCCATGAGGAGAGCAACAATACCAACCAACAAGAGCTCCCAGGGTCTAAACCACCAGCCTGGGAGCACATAGGGAGCGACCCATGGCTCCAGTTGTATACGGAGGGGAGGATGGCCTTGTCAAGCATAGGTGGGGGAAGAAGTCCTGGATGCCCCAGTATGGGGGAATTTGAGGGTGGGGAGGAGGGAGTGGGTGGGTGGGTGGGGGAACATCCCCATAGAAGCAAGAGGAGGGGGGATAGGATAGGGGGTTTCTAGTTGGGGGGGGAATGGGGAAAGGGGATAACATCTGAAATGTAAATAAAATATTCAATAAAAAAAAACAAACTTCAAAGTTGGCTTTCAGAATCGTCTCCCCAGTAAGGTCACACCTCTCAATCCTCCTCACTCGGTCCCACCAGCTGGGGGTATTTAAATAAATGAGCCTAGGGAGATAGTTCCATTCAAATGCTCAAGCCATGGCTAATCCCCCAAGCCAGGAAGAGCTAGAACATCCATTAAGATGCGCAGCAAGCTTCAGGGAGATTCTTAACAGCAAGCTCTGTGAGGACACCTGCTGGTAGGTCCTCCCTTCCTGTACCCCATCACTTATCTACAGGAAAAAAAAATCATGAAGGGAAAAGTTGTAGAAGCCACCATTCCCTCAAGGGCGTGAAATGTTTGCCTCCATCACATGCAGTGAGCTGAAAACAAGAGATGTTTACTTGAGGTTGTGGAAAACTCAATTTGCAACAGCGGTGACAGGCACATACAGTGGCAGGCTGCTCTCTCCCCACTGACATTGCCAGGATTAAAAATAGCTGTTCTGTTTGTCCTTCAGCCTGGTATTGAACTGGAGCCTTCGAGCACCGTTCTCCTTAGCTTCATGCTTAATGAAGCATAATTTGTATTAATAGCAGCTATTAAATCTAGAGTGCTTAATAGGAATTTAGAGTGGGGCCCTGAGTTGCAGAGCTCCTCAAACATGGTCCCCAGAGGGCTGAGCTCAGGCTTGAACACCAGTGGCAATGAATCATGGGTCTGGTCCAATGAACCAGCTGTGGTTGGTTAGGAGGAAGAAGAAGGAGGGAGGGGGTAGGGGGCCCACACTCAAAACATAAGCATTGTGGGTGGGGTTCTGCTTCCAGGTCACAAGGTGGTCCCTCAGTCAGGTGATGACTGCCTTAAAGAAAAGGCAGAGTTGGGTGCCAGAGAGGCCACTGACTTGGTTGTATATATCCATGTTGAAATTCAGCTTCTATTCTGTGAGCTGGCTTCAGTTTCTACGTCTCTGAACTTCCACTTTCTTCCTCAAAGACTCTTCGGTCTTGGAGCAGCAATGCCCTGGAGGTATGATGACTGGATGGGACCTCCCCCTGCTCTGGTTGCCTTTTCTCAAGACCCAGTCCTATTTTGCATGGATCATGAAGAATTTCAGCAAGAAATTATTTGAAGAAGCAAAAAATACCTGCTTTTACTCCTAATTGGCCTTCATTTCTGCAACCTGTTCATGTCCCCTGCCACCCCCCAACCATTAGCATACATTGTGTTTGCTTTTTGGTGTGTTACAAATTCCCTATTCAAATCTCAGGTTCTAATACATGCCCACTCTTGCAAGAGCTCTTTAAAGAAAGTCGGGGAAATGTGTCCCATTCTCTAGTACAAGCTTTGGCCTCCAAATAACTGAGTGATCAATCATGGTTGTCATTATCACTGTCATTTCATAATTAAGAGAGTAGTGTCCAACACAAGTTCTTCCTGCTTGTCTGTCTGAACATTACCAGCTGTTCTGCCTTAAGCAAATCGTTTAGTCCGTCTGGGTCTCAATACGTACTTCTGTAAAGTAGGGTTGCCCTTGAAGGAGTCTGATAGGTTGTTGAAATGGTAACCATGAAATAAGGTCCCCAGGCAGTGCTATGCTCTAGCTGCTTATCAGAGCAAGAAACCTCTGCAGAGATGTTTCTACCTGTATCCCACCACATATCCCCACTGAGCTATGGGTCCTAACTATACGACACAGGTCTGCTTCTAGACATGGCACCTCAGCACTTGGGTTGGAGCAGACTGCTGCAGAGTTGGTGTTTCTGAGCAGTTATGGAATTGGGCAGGGTGCTGTTGGAAGGCAGCTTTTGAGGCAGGTTCAACTGTGTGTGCCGAGAAGAAAAACTGCTTTAGCAATTACGAAAGCTGAAGCAGGAGAATTAAGATCATATTGAAGCAATGTGGCCCATCCCTATTAGGAAGCACTACCTGTTCCAGGAGCCCAGACGAGGGACAGGCAGCATGGGATTCCTATTCCAGTGACTGCTTATTTCTGGCTAAACTGTCCCTTCCAATCACAGAGGTGATATCCTCATTTTATAACATATGAATTACTTATTGTATATTTTTCCATTTAATAATTTCAGATTACAACTGACCATGGGTAACTAACACTGTGGAAAGAGATTCCATAGTTAAGGGAAGGACGTTCCTTTTTATAAGTTAAATTATACTCATAGGTATATGAACATAAACACATGTATTATATTTTATTGATCATTCCTTATTTATTTATTTATGTCTTAGATTACACTAATATGCATGTGTGTCAGTGTGGGTACATGCACAGGTGAGTGCAGATTTTACTGCAGACTCTAGAAGACAGCTTTGAATTCCCTATAGCTGGAGTTCCAGGAGGTTTGACTTCCTGATGTGGTGCAAGGAACAGAAGGAGTTCTCTACAAGGAGGCTCTGATAACTGCTGAGCCGTCTCCCCAGTCCTGATCTCTTGATTTTTTTTCTCTTTAGTTGTTCTGTGCCTTGTTTCTTTGGTTCTATGGATTTTTCTAGTTTGTTGAAATGTCATTTGTCTATAGTGCTCTTGGTTTATGTAGAAAATCATCACTTGTCCCAAGGTTGAGGTATTTTCTTCTAGTAGTTTCCTGTCTTGAATTTATGTTTTCATCCTTTGTGAGTTGACTTTTGTAGACAGCAAAGACAAAGATTCAGTTTTAGTCATCGCCATGGAGATATTTTCCAAGCCCCCTTTATTACAGACTCTTTTCTCCTGAGCATATTTGTATCTCCTTGAGGCATTCCCTCTGCTGGGCTGGTTACACTGAGAGTATTGGTAGCTTCTTATGAAGCTAAGTAGCCTTATGAAATGACTCAATCATTGTCTCTGTTGGTATTTGCCCAAAGGAATTAATACGTGTTCCCACAAAAACTCGCACATAGATGCTTGGAGCGGTTTTATTCATAATTAACCAGGGTAGAAAGCAATTAGCATGCTTCTCGGTAAGCTGGGAGGTAAACTGTGGCACACCAAGACTGTGTCTTGTTATCTACTGCTAAAGGGAAATAAGCTAGAAAACCATGACAAACCATGGAGAAAACTTAAATGCACATAAGGACGAGAAGTCGTCATTAGGAAAGTCTCGATCCAAGCTGTGAGACTTTATAGAAAAGGTAAAACCGTGACAAAAATACAAAAATTCTGCTCTTGGCAAGGGTTTAGCAAGAGGAGAAAGATAAACAGAGAACAGAGAATTTTTAGTGAAAATACCTCACATGATTCTATAATGATGAATGCACGTAACTACACACCTGTTCAAATCCATAGGATGTACAACACTAACAGCCATGGAACCAACCTAACCAACCTAGAGCCATTAGATGGTTGGATAAAGCAAGTGTAGTACATCTACATCGAGGAATAGTATTCAGTCTCAAAGGAAAGTGAAACCCTACCACTTGCAGCAAAGTAGATATAACCGGAAATCACGGTGCTAAGTGAAATAAGCCAAGCATGTGAAGACAACACCCACTGCATGTTCTACTCATAGAAACTAAGTTAATCTGAAGTAAAGTAGAAATAAATAAATAAATAAATAAATAAATAAATAAATAAATAAATAAATAAAGTAGATTGGGAAGGGTATTTAGGTGTTATAGCTAAAGGGAGCTTGGATTTGCTCAGTGTATTCCAGCCCATGTATGGATGTAGCTCACTAAACTGTATTAATATGAACAATTAATACTTAGTAAAAATGTGAACCTTAAGGTAAGCCAGAGATGCCAAATGATGACATGGGGCCAACATGGGCTCATAAGTTGGAAACATGTACCACTACCATGAGGAATACTGAAATTTGTAACTTCTACTTAATTCTGATGTGAACCTAAAGCCTCTTTAAAAAAACAAAGCAAGCAAACAAACAAACAAACAAACAACAAACCCAAGCCCTAAAACTGAAAGAAAACAAGCAGGAACAGTGAAAAAAGGGAAACCCAAGTTCCGAGGACACCTCACTGCAGAGTTCAGGTTGATTTTCAAGTTTGACGGCTGAGTTGGCAGAACTTTGAGGCAGGTCAGTTAGTGTGAGGGAGCACAGCTTTTGGAACAAGAAAAGTCTGAGTTACAGAGGCACAGCAGAGGCACAGTGACCACAGGCTGCTTCCCACGCTCTTTCCTTCACTGAGCAAGGTCCCTCTGGCAGCCACAGGGCTGAGATGAGACCGAAACTCGAAACCCAGACTTCTCGCACATCTGGCAGTGGATCTGTTTTGTCTCCTTTTCTCATAACAATACAAGATCACGAATATAAATATTGACAAAAGCGAAATTTTGAGAAACTCTCTCATCCTGTACATTCTTAGCAGCTGACAAATTAGAAAAATAACATCATATTTGATTTCCAGACAGAACAGCAGTACTTTTCCTTCATCACATGCTTGGTGATCTGCTCATGACAAGGACTGTGCAACTCTGTTTTCTCAGGAGGACAGAAAGGCGATCAGGACTTTTATAGAACCCATAAAGATGTTTCACATTGTTGGAAGTTGAGACAAGTTTTACTCTTTTCGTACTTTTATAGAAATGTGTCCCATAAATGTGAGAGTGTCTGTGAGTCTGGAAATTTTTCTGTGTTGAGGCTATGGATTCCACTCTGTCTCTGCATGCTGTGCCTTGCTTGGTAGTATGAGTGCATAGCCTCACAATGGGATTCCCACTACCATGTATGTATGTATGTATGTATGTATGTATGTATGTATGTATGTATATATTTGTGTGTGTGATATGTATGTGTGCATATATGTATACATACACATATATATACACACATGTATATGCACATGATACTCCAGACCAATCATTACCATATATGTGTATGTGTATGTATATGTGTATGTATATGTATGTATGTCATTCATTATCTGTACTTTCGTGAATACCACGATTTTTTCCATACACTCCTCTGGACCCCTATTGTTCTACTCTATATGATGTAAGGCTTTGATATTAAACTCTCCATTTGTCACTTTCTCCATGGCTGTTTTGTCTCCTGCCAGAATATCACCTGTCTGCCACATTTCACTCCGTACAATCATTAATTATGAAAACATGTACTGAGTTGATCTGAAGTTAAGCACACACAAAATATTGTAAATGTTTCTAAAATCAGCCCTTGGCATTTAACCACATTATTAAGAAGTCACCTGACTTTTACTCCATGTAACTGACAATGCAGGACTTTTGGATGTTATTTTAAGATTAATTTTATTTTTGTTTTATGTATATGTGTGCATTCCTGTGTGTATACATGGGCACCATGAGTGCCCCTGGTGCTGGTGGAGGCCAGAAGAGAGTATCAGATCCCCTGGGTCTGGAGTGACAGGTGGTTATGAGCCTGACAAGTGAGTCCTAGGAACTGAACTTGATCCTCTGATTAAAGCAGCAAATGCTCTTAACCACTGAGGCTTCTTTCCAGCACCTGGCTGGTTTCTTTTATGATTTCTTTATTTTAATGATGTGATTAGTGCTTCAAGAATTTTACAAAATGTGTTGTGGTTTGTTGATATTCGTCTCCCAACCCCTTCCCCAACTCTTTCCAGATCTACCTCCTTTGTCCTTACCCACCAAATCTGACTCAATTTCATACATCAGTACTGTATTGGTATCATTTATACCCACCCTCCCCATCCAGCACCCCATGCTCCCAAACACCTCTTGATTTCATGATCTCCTCTGTAATTATTGTTATGCACACACACACAGACACACAGACACAGGGAAGAGGGAGAGGGAGGGAGGAAGGGAGAGAGAAGGAGGGGGAGAAAAAGGGATTCAATTAGTACTGTTTGTATGTACATGTGTTTATTGCTAATCACTGGGATTGGATAACCTATCAGACAACTTGTCCCCCCCCCCCCGAAAAAAATGGATTGTCCGACTCCCAGCAGCCTTTGCCTGCAGCTCTTCTCTTAGGGGTGGGGCTTGTGAAAATTTCCACATCAATCTTGGGATGCCAAATGGTGCAGTCATTATGCAAGTTTTATTTAGACAATCGTATGATTGGGGTTTCATGGTATATTGCTTTGTCACGTCTAGAAGACACTGTCTCAGTTGACATTCTGGTCCTCTGGCTCTTTCGAGCTTTCTGTTTTCTCTTCTACAGTGTTCCTAAGTCTTAGACATGGAAGTTATGTTTTAGATATACCAATTGGGGTAGGCATCCCATAGTTATTTTTTCCTTAGCATTTTGACCAGTTTGTGGATCTCTGAAATAGTCTCCATTTGCTCCAAAAATAACCTTCTTTGATGAGGTGTGAGATTTAAATTTCTCTGTAGGTATAATGATAAGTATTTAGAATGCAATTAGAAACTATATTGATTTGGAGAAATACCAGTAGTAGACTCTCCTTTTGAATCTATGACCTTTCCAGACATGGGCAGCTGGCTAGGTTTACAGTACCAAACATAATCTATCTTCCAGTCAGACAGCTGTTGGTTACCTTCAAGATATAAGAGCCAGTATTGTACCATTAGGGATATCTTCCCAGGCTGGTCATTATTGTGGTTTCGCGAGTTTTACAACTGGCTAAGGCTTCTTCAGATGTTTTGAGCACAGGGATGTAAAAGGAGCTAATATACATTGGGAGGGGAATTATTTCAGACTTAGTGACTCATAGGTATAGTGAAGCATGCTTCTCTTCACATGGCCCTCTGTCTGCAGTGTTGGTACAGGTTTATACCCTGTAGCATAAGAATTATGATGTAATTTATTTTGTGGTGTTCTTGTACAATTAAAAGAATGCTTGCCAATTCTATTACTGCATACCCAACATAATTAAAACTATGCGCAAGAAGAGAGGCGTTTCTACGTGAGTGTGGCTGGGCTCTGCAGTCTTTGCTTTTGCTTTGTTTCTCAACAGTTCTAGGACTATCCCACAGACTAGCTTCTGCTCCGTGTTTTCAGTCTGGCTCTTTCCTGCCTCCAGGTACTACAGGACGCTTTCTGAAGAGCCTTCTCAGGCCTTTCACTTTCGGCAAGTTTCTAGGAGCCAGACAGGAAGATGCTGTTACCATTAATGCCCACCACTGAGCCCACAAGAAAGCTGCTGTACAGCCTCTCCAGTGCTATGTGCACAGAGGGAAGTGACACAGAGAGAATGCACATGGGAAAAGATGACTGTATGGAGCAGTCATGATTAAACATTGGGGGCACTGTGTTCTTGAAGGATGCTGAATAAGGACATGGTTGAAGCCCCAAACAGGGCCTTGGAAAAGTCTGGGGAATGGAGAAAGTCCCAGCATCCTCAGGTTCATGAAGAATACACTTTTGTCCTTGCCCATAGAGGGAGGACAGATAGACAGAGGGACAATAATGGCAGGATGACAATGGTCACTCTTGTTAGGTGGGAATCGTGAGTCTTATGCCCCTGTGACCTGTGTTGTTAACCTTATCAGTGTTTCAGTCCAATGCACACTATGCACCTTTTAAGCTTATGGAGAAAATTATTTTTCTAAGAGAAATACATAAACCAGCTCATTATTCTTTTTAAATTGTAGGCCTTAATCCTTAAACTTAGTTATTGAGTTCATCCTGAGACCAGTGTAACATCAAAAGACACAAAGACACATTTGTAGCCTTTGTTAAGTAAGGTAGCTTAGGGCAAGTCTTTTTCTCACTCCAGCTCTATAATGTGACTTCCTTCATAAACACCAACTTTGATTGGTACCCATTCATCCTGAAATTCTTTTCTGCAATGCAAGTCAGGTTTCTGGCTATACCCAGTAGAGGTAGAGGTCTCTAGACAGCTGGCAGCAGCTTCCACATCAGTGTCAGCTAAGAGTAGCTGTGTATGGCAAAAGAAGGCATGGGAATAAGGGGTTGGGGAGGGAGGAAAGAGGGAGGGAGAGATAAATAGAAGGAAGGAGGGGAGGGAGAGGTTGGAGGAAAATCATTAGCTGCTTGAGATTTTGATGTTCTTACAGGTCATCTAAGTGAAAATGACCACCCCTAGACACCAGCTGCTTCCACAGTGAGGAGTCTGCCAGAGAGGAGAATGAACTCTCCAAAGGAAAGATGCATGCAAGATCTGGGACCAGGACACATAATGCTGTCATACACCACTCTGAAGGCACAGAAGAGGAGGGATACGCTTGAGGGATGAGGAAGAGACGCTTGGATGGAGTGCAGGAAAGAGATTCCTCTCCTGTTTTCCTTCCTTCCTCCCTCCCTCCCTCCCTCCCTCCCTCCCTCCCTCCCTCCCTCCCTCTCTCTCTCTCTCTCTCTCTCTCTTTCTTTCTCCTGAATATGAGCATACTTTTACAGTAGGATATGATCAGAGGGTTTTCAAGGAATGCTTCCCAGTTGCTGTGGCCCAAATTGTCCAAACATGCTTTGACAATTTTCTGTGTTGGCATTATGTGATTATTTTGCTGATAATTTAGAAGGGAAAATTACTTCTATATCCATTCATTTCCCCCTCCAAGTGACCTAAAGAAATGGAAAAGCACAGGGCAGAGTACTAGATGCATGCAGGCATTGTATGCAACAAGTATAGAACACATTTACATATAAACTCCGGATTTTACTGGTGTTTTCTGATAACTGTGTCTCTATGACCTATAGCTCAGAGCTAGCTTAAGAATATATACGTGTATTTACAATATCAACTCTTATTTTAGTTAGTTGATGTTGACAACAATCATTATCTCGATTAATTAACCAGACTACAATTGCATAACTCAATACAAGAAAAGTTTCTTTTCACTGCCCTCATCTACCATCGGTTGTTGCCAAGGATTATGCCCTACATGTTTACTTAGGGATCCAGGCTGACTGAAGTCTACTTTCTTGAATCTTTGTCATCCAAACACTTTTGCCTTGGCTTCTCTTTCCAAGAAAAAGAGTGGGGTTGATTCTCCGTCACGTCCTGGCTCTGAAGTCCTAAAATGCTTTGTCTCAGAAGAGACACATTGACACTATTTGCAGGAGTGAGTCAGCAGTGGCCCATACACACAGAGAGCAGCAAGGCTTCTGCATTTACTAACCCCGAGACTTGCCTGGCTCCTGGAGATGGCAGAACATGTGACCAGGGCAGCCAATCAGCTGGTGCCAACTGCAGTCGCTAAGCAGTTAAGTACAAACAGGACATGGGCTGAGGGTGTAAAGGCACTCCCTATATCCACAATAAACAAGTCTGCACCCGCTTCTCACCTGGGTCCCAGAGTCTGTGTCATTGATTCCACACCTTCTTACCTCCTACCTCAAAGACCATCTTTGTGGCTGAGGGACTGGACAACAACTATTTTGAACCACGTCCTTGAACAAGAGCTAGCTATGCAGTCACATCTAACTGCAGGAATTTGCATGTCTGTATACGGCAAACACTACATGTCTCTGTCACACTCCATATTATATGAATCCAGATTCCCAAAAACTAATTTAGAAGGCGAGACAACATCAGCAAATTAATAAGAAGATGCCTTACAATTCGTATTAACAAGTATTACTAAAATGGTTTCCTTAAAATTGTCTGAACAAAGTGAAATGGAGAAGCACCTATATGATTTTCCAATGTCTGGTTTTATCAGAAGCAGTTTAGTTTTTGAACTAGTTATTTGAGATGTTATGTATTTTCCAATATCAGTGTAATTAAGAATAACTACACCATTTCTATTGTTGTTTTTATATGAAAATAAGAAAAACCATAGTCATAAAGAGCTACTTTGCATTTGCTATAAATTCCCATCTTGGAATAATTAAAATATGCCATAATATACTTCCAGCCTTTCTTTCTGCGCTAATTGTACACAAAGAAAAAACATGGTCACTCGTAAAGGACTGAATTTCAACAAAATTTATCATTTTTCTCATTAAATTTTATAATGAAATTATTAAACTATAAATTGTTAAATTTCATACTTTTACTATATGATACAATTTTTATTTCTTTTGAATTAAAAGCAGTCAATAAAAACTTTCATAATTTGGAATTTCTGATTTAGAGAAAATAAAGCTCATATATGATTTTTTCCCTCTCTCTCTCTCTCTCTCTCTCTCTCTCTCTCTCTCTCTCTCTCTC
>NW_021621048.1:7433396-7493887 GCF_004785775.1 Grammomys surdaster
CTCTCTCTCTCTCTCTCTCTCTCTCTCTCTCTCTCTCTCTCTCTCTCTCCTTCTCTCTCTTGGTCACATTTCACAGGCAGTATAGAAAGTAATACTTTTCAAGAAAATTTAATATTGTTATACTTTTCCTATTATTTTGCCTTAGTATAATTTTCAAATGTTGCGTGTTGTCAGTTTTTGTCGCACATTAGTTACTGCCTTACGAAGAGATTATGTTTAAAAATAAGATGAATAGTTAGAGCATAGCACAATCCTAGCAGTGTCTAGTTTCTTGGGACTGAATAGATGCTGGAATTGGTAAGAATCATCCCTTGTGGTTTTTAAGAAACATGTGTCCTGTCATTTCCCCCGGTCATGTCTCAAGCAGACTTTTAAAAAGACATTTTTGAGAAATATTTGTTTAAAGTAGGGTTTGATGTTTAGTTACATATTTTATATTGGAAATTCAGGAGAAACTTAACCTATAATCTATTTCTGTCTCCATTTATAATCTCTGAGCCTCATTTTAAAACTAAAAATGTCGTTGTTCTGTAAGATGTATATACACTGTAGAACAGTACTAAGTTCACAGGAGTATCAAAATATGAGAATAATCTAAGTCTCTATAGAAAAATAAATGTCTCAAGAATCCATCTGTCTGTGGATGACAACCAGCTAATATCTGCTGAACAGTGGGAGGTGGCGGGGGCACAGGCAGGCAGTGGAGATCTGGAAAGCGGCACAATATTAGTTCATACCCATTTAGTTTGTTACCTTCAGGCACGATGCTTTTGTGGTTACAAAGTGGCTGATGGTCTTGAAACTTCATCCATGGTCCCCCACGGGAATGAAGAAGGAAGAGATGGTGAAAGCTACCTTTTAAACAAAGCTTCGCTCGCTAACTCAGGAATGCCTTTTCCCACAGGCATCCTCTTACTGGACAAAGCTGAGTTAAGCAGACAGCAGCAAAGGTAGCTGTGGGGATCGAAAGTAGAGCATACAGTGCACAGGTAGTTAGCAGAATAAACTTTCTTATATAGTTAAAAACATATACACATACATATATACAGGTATATAAGTAAGATTTAAAATGATTTTACTTTGGTCACAGGACATGAAGAAATAGAATTTGCACTTACCATGAAGCTTTCCCCATGCTGGCTTGCTTTCACAAAATCAGAAAGTGCTGGTAGGCTGCATGGGGAGAGGTGACTATTTTACCTAGCTATGAAATCTGTGAGCTACAACACTGACCATTATGGCAGGCTAGCACATGGATGTTATGAGGGTAACCAACAACTTTTTAAAATAATACTCAGAGCTCACTCCACACTTGCCTGGTACTGTTAATCTGGCCAAGAACCCATGCTTGGGGAACGCACAAGACCCAGGGATGAACCTAGTACTATATTTTGCTAAATAGACATAGTGTCAAATTGCCTTTTAAATTTGTGTCTCTATACCCATAGATGAGTATAGTTGTCAGTCCTCATAAAATGAATTTCTTTGTAGTGGACAATGGTTAAGGCAGGAACTCACAACTGGCATGGTGCAAGGAATAAATGCCAATGGAGCGATCAGTCACATATGGGATATCTCTCGCATCTTCCATGACCAAGGCTCAGGGACGATAATGAAAGAGGAGGAGGAAAGATTGTTAAGCCAGAGGCTGGTGTGTGTGTGTGTGTGTGTGTGTGTGTGTGTGTGTGTATGCAGAACTTAACAGTATCTTAGACATGACAAGACACTGTACTCTTGAACTCACAGCAGTTGTGGTTGCCTGCATAGGAGCTCAAGCCAGTTAATATGCAAGAGTAGAACAGGAAAGAGTCATGAGCCCTGATCCCTAACTGAGGATCTACACAGAGCTGATAATTTCTGGAGAAGGAAGAGTCAATTTTTTAAAAAAGATATGGCCCCTGGTAGGTCAACTATGCTCCATTTGGCCCTATACCCAGGAGTATATGAGCAACACAAATTGGACTAGGTGTTTTGTTAAAAAGTAAAGTCTACTTGAAGCTGGGGTTGGGGCTAGGGAGGTGGAGGCAAATCTGAGAGGAGTTTTGGGAAGGGGTGGGGTGAATGTGACCAAACATATTGTCTGAAATTCTAAAAGAATTGTTAAAATATTCCATTCAAATGTTAGAGTGATTTCTAGTTGATCTGTTCTGTTTTTGTTTTTTTGTCTTGTTTTTCCCTATAAAGAGAATATGCTGGACTCTTCTCAGGTTCAATTTGACCATCTTCCATAGGTGACACATGATTATAGTTTTCATAAAATGCAAAGGACTCTTGGGTGATTTGACAGGGGAAAGCAGGCAGATGCAAACAGGCCAGTACAAGGAAACACTGCAATGTGAATCGAGTGTGCCATGGTTACCCAGACTATGAATTGTTGCCTCTCTCTGTTTAGTCCTGAAGAATATGTCTTGATTCTTTTGGGTCTTGCTTGTGTGAAATCCACAGCCAGGTGGCTCTCCTAGGAGAGCCTCCGTCTCTTGCTCACTGATCGTTCCCAGGTCACGTGCTGCATGGCTCACAGGAAGCTTCTGAAGGCAGATCTGGGGAGGCCATATTGGAGCTTTCGTGATGATAGCTTGTGCTCTGGCAGCTTCAGCAAACTAAGCAAGGTCACTGGTCCCCAGCATGCTAATTAAAAAGACAACATTGGAAGGGGTGGATGGAGGTTTGCTGAATGTGACAACATTAGGAGGAGGAGCAAACAATGGACCCCAGTGACCACTGTTTCTTTGGGGTACTGACATGGAGTTTAAATAGAAGGCAAGAGTATGTATAATTTAGTGGTCCTGGCCAATGTGTGCCCTTCCCCCATCATGGATCCATCATCGTCTCAGGTATCTTTGGTCCAAGGTTACCTTGGCTTCAAAACTACGGTTTTGGTGTCATTGGCTGTCAAAACCGTAAGAAATCTCTTCCTGGGAGATACATTTCCCCTCATTTGCATGAGGGCTTCTTCTTTTTTCTTTCCCCATCATGACATTTCCAAGAAAAGTGTAAGTCCTTGGGGTTCATTGTATCAACAGCCGGATAGCAGGGCGGGAGGGTTCAAATAAGTATCTCCTAGACTACCTCCTCTCCTGCCAGGTCAGTTTCAGGAATGGTTGGCCTCTTCCCCATGAATTTTCTACAGTCTAGAGCTCCCTTGTTCTACATGTAAACGGCAGCCTTGTAGTGACAAAAGCTTGCAAGAAAGAGGAGGGAAGGCGTTTTGGTGAAGATCCAGCTGTCACTGCCACCCAGCTGATTTAAGTCTCTAACAGACCAGCTTCTTTTGTTAACAGAAAATGCTGCTTGTGTTTGACATTCAGAGGCTTGGAGCCACATCTCTTTATTCCATAGTTTTTCTAAAGAAATATCACAACTGTACAAGTTCCAGACTAATTCTGTTAAAAGCTCAGCAGTCACAAAAACAGAAAAGCAAACTATCTATTGTACCTGCTCTGATGAGACATGCAGGGTGGGTCGAAGGATGCTGTGACTTAGGACTAGCCAGTCTGAAAGCTGAATGCTATGCTCGAAACAGAGGCTCATGGGTTGAGTGAGGCTCTAGATCCTTCTAGAAGCAAGTGGATTGCAGTGCTTGCTTTCTTACCTTGTGTTAATAATGTTAACATAAAGGTTGTGGAAACCTTTGCTATCTCTGCATTCAGCTCTGTGTCCTGAACTACCTGCCATTTATCTCATCAACTAAATTTTGTACCAATTTCCATCTTAGTTGCAATAGGATTTATTGGCTGAACCTTTTGATTCATGTTCTATTGTCATAAGTGGTCTCTCTTAAAGGCCCCATTCTTACTTGCCTGGTCTCCCTTGTCTAATTATTTTTTTGGTGTATTGATATTGTCTTTTATATGTATACATTTTTAGAACATGTATAGTTTCATCTGTACTTGTTAACTTATATTAACACTAGTAGGTTAGAAATCTTACCACTTAATTTTTTCCTCCTTTGTAAATATGCTTACATGATTTTTCCATGTTGCTGTGTCTTATATTGGGCTTTTCTTGAGCAGAATCTGATGTAGAGATGAGCATGGAGACATTTTATTGATAATCTCCTCAGAACTGAACAGTGGGAAAACAGAAGGAATCAGGTCAAATAGAGAGAAGCCAGCTAGACATTTTTAGGAACTGGGAAAATGAGTCCCTGAGTCTTGAAAGAGGAGACAGCAGGACATGAAGAACTGCCAATCTGCCAGTCTAGCATCTTCTCACTCACCTCCACTGCACAGCCCACTATGTACTTATTACCTATATGCTCAGGCTCCTTGACATATCGTTTCATGTTATGTCATTCATTCATGAACACTTGAAAGTTTCTCTAGGGATTGTCAAGAAGGAATTCCTAGATTTCTGGAGCCATATCTTCAACTTTGTTCTCATCAGAAGTGCACGAGGATCTCTGGGCCTCGCCAACATTGCCTCCTCTCTCTCTCCAGGTTGTCCCAATCTGATGGACCTGTGATGCTAAATTTGCATTTGTAAAATTATCAATGACTTTGAGAATATTTTATATGCTTTTTAGTCTCTCAAGTTCCTTCTGTGAATAATCTATTCATTTTCTTTGTCAAATGTTCTTTTGAGTTCTGAAGAATCATTGTGTTCTCTTTTTAGCTGGTGAGCAATCTCTCATAGATTTTGATAATGATATCTAAAGAGTTTAAACAACATGTTTAGGTGAGTGGGTTCCTGTTTAGAACATGTAGATTTTAATTAGTCATTCTTGCTGTCTGTCTACCTCTTTGCTTCTGTCTTGCTCTCACACATGCATAGCTGTTTGTGGTAATTTTGAATGATTACTTCAGTTATATAATAATCATGTAGTTTTTAACTGTGGATTTTTGAGAGTGGCTAACTTAAAAAATCTCTTTCTGTCTCTCTGTCTTCCCCTCTCATCCTTCTTCTTTCCCCCTTCTCTCTTTGTGTGTGTATGTGTGTGATCATTCTTAAACTGATGAAGCCTTAGAGTGTTTTCTTCCATTTCTGAGTTGTAACTTCTATTTTACAGTCAACTGAATTTATTTTTTTAAACATGTATTAGTTCTTTATCAATTTCATATCATGCACCGCAATCCAACTCATCTCCCACCCTTGTAACTACTCACCAACAAAGAAAAAAATTTTGTTGTGGAAGCTATAGTGTCACAGCATGTCCCACAGTACACCCTTTTGTCCACACGTCTTTGCTTGCAAATATTCATTTCAATGACTTGTTGATCTGGTATGAGGCCTCTGGCTTCTGCTGCTCTGTCGATACTGGAGCCTCACTGGGATCCCCATTGGATAGTCTGTTGTTGCCTTGTGTCATGGAGATCCTGTAGTTTTGGATCTGTAGGGCAGGCCCCTTCACATACTCTAGCAGTTCATCGATTGGGTAGATGTTGGAGTGGACAATTCAAAGCCATGGATCAGGGCCTGAGAGGTATCTGAGCTGCTCAAACCACTGGTTCTTCTTTCATGCCCTCAGGGCTGGCTCACCAGCAACCTCTGCTCTGTCAAGTCTAGGTCTACCCTGCTGCCCACATGAGGTGCAGGACCAGCTCTTCTGAGTGTTGCAGTCCATGAGGGACATGGCCGGTTCTCCCACTCTCATAACCCCAAGACTAGCTCTCTTTCCTGCCGTAGACGGCAAGGGACAAGCGAGAGGAAGAGGGTGTCCATGCCACCACATAGTAGACAAGAGGCAGGACTGGCTGTCCCATACTCACACTCTCAGGACCAGCTCACCTGCACCCTGCCATCATGATCAGCTCTACTGTGCTTCCCAGATGAGGTGCAGGGCCTGCTCTCTCAAATGCTGCAGCAGGTGAGGGGCAAGACAAGCTCTCTTGTTTTCACAACTGCATTGGGTCCAACTCTCCTGCCCAACACCTTTAGTGACGGCAAAATGGAGGGGATCTCTCCCTCATGCATGTGACTGTATTACAGACAAGTTGTGGGGCCAGCTTTTTCATACTCACACCTTTGAGAACGGTTTGTCCATGCTATTCCATCTTCCTCATCAGAGTCAGCTCTTCTGTGCTGCCCAGGTGAGATGCAGAGCCCGTACTCCTGAATGCTACAGCTTGTGAGGGGCAGGGACAGCTCTCCTGCTCTCATGACTCCAGAGACAGATCTCTAGCCTATTGCATATAGTGAGGGGGGATGGGAGAGGGGGAGGGGTATGTCTCCTTGTCCATGACACAGTATGGAAGACAAATGGTAGGACCGGGTTTCCCAAGCTTCTATCCTGGGGCGGGGCCTCACCCACAACTCCTGTAATGTTCCCTGAGTACTGCAGCTCGCTTGGGCTCAGGGTCATCTCTCCTGCTCTGAGCTAGCTCTCCTGTGAGGAGTAGGTCCAGTTCTGCACTGCCCTCAGACATTAGTATGTCTTCAGGGGCAGCACAAACCAGGGACATCTGTCTGGCCTTTAGTGGTAACAGATTCCCACCACTTCAGGCCTAGGGACCTAAATGTGGCCCCTGGTGGTAGCATAGGCCAGAATCCCACCATGGTCCCATGTGGCATCACTAGCTACTCAAATCAGGTTGCTTCTCATAGAGTCTCCAGTTCTGCCTCTCTTCATTGTGCCCACACCCCTCTTTCTTCCATTTCTCCACCAATTACTTGCTCTATTTAGAGGCTGCTGGGTGTCTGGGGTTGTCTCAGGAGTGGTCTCAGGAGTGGTTCTATGCTCTACTTGTTCTTCAAGTAGTAGGGCAGGGTCATCCCAGACATGATCTGCCCATCTCCTCCAAACCTGCATGCTACTTGACTGGTGATTGTGTCAGGCTTGCTCCTTGCCTGGCCTGGCTGCCCAAGTGGCCCCATGCAAGGGTCATCTGTCTCATGCTCACCCCCGCCTGGTGGCCCTCAGTGCCAGGAGGTGGGCACAGGGAAAGGGGTTTCTTTTAGTCTCCTGTTTGCTCTCCATCTTGGCAGCCATAGAGGCCTGCCTGAGCTGGACTGGTGGTCGTCTCATGGCCCCTGTGCTGGAGGTGGTCATCTCAGGCTTGCATTTTCAGGGAATGTTAGGCTACTAACCGTTCAGATGTTCACAGGTAAGAACACTGAGTGTAGACATAGCCTCTCTCCCCTCTGCCACCTACTGGGGCACATGTGACACAGCAGCCACACCTGCAATGCTTCTGTAGTCAGTTGAATCTATAAAGGAACTGATGAGGGCTGGCTTTGCTGCATCCTTGTCTCGTTCCACTCATCCATCCCCTCCCTCAATCCCTCCCCCTTTCCTCCCCAAGCCTTATCCCTCTGCTGTATTAGTCAAAATAAGACAATGTATTAGTCAAAATAAGACTTCACAGAGTTGAACAACTTTATGGTTGCTCTAAAGGCCTTGATTTTACCTAAAACAGATGTAATTTGAGAAGTATTTTTCATACAAGAATGTAAATTCTGTAGCCACACAATGTATGTCTAAATGGCACGGTTCTGAGTGGGTACATTCTTTGGCTGACTTCTCATTCTATGTCTCTCACTCAGGAGGCAAACACCCCCAGGCTAGTCTGTTATTTCTCCCCAGGGAGCATTTCTGTCAAGAGAATACATTCCCGGCCATCTGTCTTGGGTTAAGACTTTCTGCATACAGAACCAAAGCCTCCAGAGGTCCTCATTGCAGAAGCCCAGATTGCATTCCCAGTGGGCTGATGGTGCAGGCTCAGCTGGCTCCCTCACTCCAGCCCAGCACACAGTTTGGAAACTGTTACCTTACATTTATTTTTCTTGCTGGAGGTGTCTCTTCTTTATTGCACCCAGAGAGGCACAATTGGGAATACTCGCTTCTTCATCAGTCCAGACACAATATTTACTAAACGAGCTGAGAAAAATCTGGCAGCAAAAACTGGTCCACACATGCCGGACACACACACAGACCATTCATCTGTGAAATCCCTCACCAGAGGTCTTGCTACTGAGAATTCTGTTCCTGCTCCACACTGAACACATTTCCTGAGTGGGAGGCTCCTGTGAGCGAGAGAATCTGCTTCAAGTTGTGTTTGGGTCAAAATGTGTTAGAAGTGGCTTTGATGGTTGTGTTTTAGCAGCTGTTGGGAAATAGAGTGTGCGTGGAGAGCATTTTAGAACCAAAGTGCTCTCCTACCAAGTGACAGAGTGATGCGTTTGTATAAAATGAAGCATTACTTTATCATTTATTCACAAAAGGAAAATGCATGATGCCATCTTTCTAGCGTCGAAAGTCTTGTCAGAGGCAGCTCATGGCTGTCCATCACCTGTGTTGTAGATAAATAGCCACATTTTCCAGAAAGCAGACTGCTTCTCTGTGATGAGGCTTCACTATCCATACCCCCAGGTCTAGCTAAGCCTTACGAATGCATGCATGAGCCAGGGACTGCAAAATTCTACACGGCAAGAGTTGTGGCAGGAGCTCTGTGCAGCTCATGGGAAGTGTCAAAAGCCATGCACATCAGTTTCACATGGGCTTCAGGTCTTGCAGCCAGTTTCAGCAGGTGAACAACATAGCCTTGAGTGATAAAATCCATGCCCAGGTGGACAGTTCCCATACCTGCACCACACACTCATTGTTGTGCCTTCAGGTGGTGACTTGACAGACTGCCCTGGAGGAAATACAGGAGCAGTGTGGATCGAGCATCTTCAGGGAGGAAATGTAGAGAAGAAAGAGAGGCAAAAATCCTTCTTGATCATTGGGACCCAGTTTATGAGGCTGCTGGAGGTCTCTAAAGGCTTAGACCCACTAGTATCTCAAGAGTCTGTGACTATCTTATATTCCTCTGCAGATGTTGCTCATGGCTCCAGACAGATGTTGCTCATGGCTTCAGATATGCCTCCTTGTAGATCTGACAGCAAGTGCAGCTGTGTACTTATTTATGAGCCCATTTAGTTTTACCTCTCTCCTCCACTATTCTGTGGATCCAGACACCCTGTAAGGAGCTGTGGACATCTTTGGGCAGTGACTAGATATGTGTCTGAAGGTTCTGCATTGTGCTGAGTCCCCATGTCCCAATGTCCCCAGGACATGGGGATCTACAAAGGTCCTGAGACTATTTTCTGGTATCACTGTTCTGGGAGAGGAGACATGTTTGCCCTAGTTTCTAAGTGCATATTTTAACACAATGTGCTCTCCTGCTGGCTCTTAGTCACTCCCTGGCTTAGATTTTTTAACACAGTTTTTTAAATTTTTGAAACTAGCTATTTAACCAGGGGACTAATTTGTATCTGGTGTGTTGGAGGGTTGTTTTAGCCCAAGGTGCTCGAACGGGAAACAGACCTTTGTCACCAGCTCTGGCACCTGCAGGTTTGGCTTTTGCAAAGGCAGCACTTGATTCTGGTGTTTCTCAGCACCGGCAGGTATTTGGCTTAGTGGGACAAGCATGGAAGTCAGAGCATCATGTTTGCGCATCATCAGCTATATGGCCTTAGACTGGAGAGCTGATGGCTCTGGGCTCAGCTTTTTCATTTATAAGACAGGGATGAACTTTCTCCTGAAGTCATTGGAAGAATTAAATTGGAAAATATTGGTAAAGTCTTGGAACAAAATAAACCCTTAGAAAATGTGTGTATATCACCCCTGACCTTCTCCCTTCTTCTCTTTCTTCAGTCTCCATTGAGAAGGTGGGGAGAGCACCCATCACTCAATGAATGAATGAGTTCACTCAGTGAGAGAGAATGCAGGAAGACCTGAGTGGATGAGATGTCACCCACACTATGTATTATTTTGGAGTGTTGAATGGACATGGTGAAACTTACTTAGGGAATACCCAAAGGTCTGGACACTGTGGCAGACATTTGAAAGGTGTTATCCCACTTAATAATCACGAGGATGCTTTAAGTAAGGTTCCATTATCAACTCTGTACAAACTACGAGAAGGGTCAGTGAGACTGCCAAGGTATAATGGTGTTGTAAGTAAGAAGTGTTTTTTCCCAAGATACCTTGAAACAGAAGGGCACTGATAGGGTGCACGTGAGAGTTATCAAGGTGAACCAATAAAGCACCACTTATCAGATCAAGGCCTCTTTGTCTCTTTATTGACTTTGTGATGCAAAAGAGAGAATATAATTCATTGTGACAAATATATTGGATTGACATCACATGGGAAGAATGCTGATGGTATGCATGATGGTTATGTACAAGAATCTGCACCTTGGGGTAGGATGGTGGAGGTGGGTTTTAAAGCTGCTCTTCCCAGAGAAAAGAAAAAAAGCCATGTTTTTTTACATCCATCTGAGAAGGAAGAGGAGAGGAGGCTAGCTAGCAGGGGACTGATGGAAGGCAGATGGGGCCCATGAGTATGCTCACAAAGGGTTAGGAAAGCAAGAATGCTTCTTGTGACATGCAGCAGTGTGCTTGTCATGTTCAGTGTCTTCTCTATGTCACCAGTGGTTTTGTTATGATTTGAATTTATAATGCCCACCATGGGCTTATTATTTGAATGTTTGGAACCCCAGATGTTTGCACTATTTGGTTGATGTTCTGGGAATTTAGAGGGCTGAACTGGAGGAAGTGGGTCACTGTAAGGTAGGTCTTTGGATACTTCCTGTTTGGATCTCTTGGTCATAAAGTACACATCTCTACACAAGGGGCTTCTTCTATCCTAATGTCCTGCTCAAGTACATGGGACTAAGAGTGTATAAACTGAACCTTTTAAAATTGGGAGCCAAAGTAACCTGCCCTTTGGGTTTAAGTTTTCCCAGACACACACACACACACACACACAGAGTTTTTTTCAAGGCAGAGTTTCTCCACCTGCTTCTGATTCTGGAGTCCTGGAATTAAAGGCATGTGTCACCCTGCTCAGTCATCAGATACTTTGTTAGCAAACTAATACAGCTTCTGAGGACACCAAACATGTATTTAGTTTTATTCTCTGTGTATGAGTGTTTTGCTTGCATGTATACCACACGTGCCTCTGGTCCCTGTGGAAGCCAGAAAAGGGGACCAGATATCCTGGAACTGTTGTTACAAATGGTTGTAAGCATCTCCATGTAGAATAGAACCATCTAGAAGAGCAGCCAATGGTCTTAATCACTGACCTATCCTGGAAGCTGCTCAAGGATGTTTTGTTTGAATCTTCCCCCCTTCTCCCTGATACTCAATTGAAGGGTGTGTGTGTGCGGGGGGGGGGGGGGTTAGCCTTGTGTTGTTGCAACAGAAACCAGGAGGTGGAGTCTGTAACAACAGCATCTAGAATCCCAGGGAAGTGCTCTGGGCCTCCACTGACTTTGGATGGTGAGAGAGAACCCATCTCTATGAGGTCCCATGCCAAGTTGGCCCTGAGTGTCATCTGTGTCTAAAGGCAGGTCAACATGAGGGTGCGGAACTGTATTAAAGGAGGGGAAGGGCAGTGTTCACAGTCATTTTTCCCAGAAAGCATTCTGATTCCTCTGGGTGAGTCTCATGCTTTTCTCATGGTTACCAGAAGGAATAACCTACCTTAGGGTTTATAGCTTCAGCAACTTGTAGGTATTCAATAAATACCCTATCTCACTCCAATCATCTTTCTAGCTGTCTCCAAGGGCAATACTTCCAGGCTCGGCTCTCATGTGTCCTGAAGGAAGCCTCATAAGGGTCAAAATCTTGTGTGACCACTGTCACATCCACCATGCCTCTTTCACCTATGTGGATGTAGGATAGAGCACCAGAGATGCTGACCCAGACAAAGCAGTGTGCAGCCTCTCACCCCACCACGTCTGAACAATAAAAACTCAAAGAAGTCATCATTACTGTGAAATTCTAAAATCATATTTATTCAACCAATTCACAGAAGTGTCGTAACGACCACCAGCATGAATCAGTTTGTAGGCATTTACAAGCCAAGGCTGAAAATAAATATCTGTCTGTGTTGAATAGGCATTTAACAAATTACTCAGAAACTCCAAGAATCGAAATTGTTAGAAATTTAAAGTTTGGGATTCAGGCATGATAAGATCACAGTCATGGGAAGAAACTCAACTGATTCCCCCACAGGTTATTTCCCTTTTAAATCTCTATGTACATGTACTCGCCCAGCACTCCTCACTCTGCATTAGTTAGAACCTAGTAGGCAATTAGGCAGGTAGAGGGTACCAAGGAAAGGGGTGGGAGGGGAAGGTTTTTCTCTGGTCCCCTGTGGCTGGGCAACCTTATTGACCAGCAACATAATGTGCTGTTCTGAGGTTGGATTCAATTTTCTATGAATTCATAATTCCTTTTAGTAAGACATTTCAAGGTTTGCATTGTATCAGACTCATACACACACAGTAGCATAGTTACCAAATAAATACATTTTGTAGACTAAGGAGATTCATTCTTGGAGGCAGCCCAAGAAGCTCAGAAGTTTGCTGTGTGCCAAGAACACACAATCCCCAAGTGCAGCTGGCTCCTGGTAAAGACATGCCAGCTGCACTGACCATTAGACTACTTCCAGTCAGGTGCAGATAGAAGGTGATTGCATACAATGAGGCCGTTCTTTCTCCCTGCAGAGTGAACCCCAGAGAGATTCCAGCAGAGCAAGCAGCCTGCCCATCTCAGGCCTTTTCCATGCACTGAGGTTGAGGAGCTGGGAACAAACAGGTTTCTCATACAAGGCTTTAAAATGGTGACATCATTTTTCCAGAGATGGGAGGAGGAAAGGGTCTGAGATTGGCTGAACCCAGAATCTTTGTATTTAGTCCAGCATCAATGACAGAAGATGAGAGAGTGAACAGTATTTAGCAAGTACTTAGGGAAAGGCAGAGACAGTGGTAGGTTTGGGCAGACTACTCTGTAGAAACAGCATTGTGGGTGTTACTCAGATATGTTCTAAATTTGTACAAGCAACCGTGTGAAACACTGTCACTGTTCACTACCTAAGACTCAGATCCAGTGTCTGCCATTGTCTGACTACTGCACAGAATATGAGAATTCACAAAGGCTTTTCTAAGCTAGGAGATCTGCATGGTTGACCTGTTTCTATATGGTTCAATCAGTATGGAGTTTAGTGATATACTGGGTCTTCACCAAGCAAGGACAAGCTAGATGCTTCACTTCCAAATGTTTATGACTCCCGCTGTGTTCCAGGTACTTCTTTCAGGGCTTTGAGAGCTAAAAGCAAATAAGAATAACCTAAGGCATCTGAAGAATCAAAATTTGTTGGGACTAATGACTTCTCTGTTTTTTTTTATCTTACTTCCATATTATAAATATGTATATATGTACATACATATATATTTTCAGCTGCTCTTCACCTAGTTATATTTGGTATTTTATACTTCCTACTCCAATTCCCCAAACTAATGCCCTGTCACATCACTCTGACTCCATCTTACAGACATTACAATGCACATACAGTAACGTAGTAACAAGGCCCACTCTAGTAACTATGTTTCCTTAGGAACAACTGGCTCCTCTATAAGCTTTCTTCTTTCTATTTTCCATCTGTTCCTCCAATCACCTGCCATGCCTTTCCAGCTTAGGGCATCAACAGATCTTTCTTTGAAGCAGATAAGGTTGGAAACCTGGTAGGTAGATTGATCTGTCATCCTCTTCCAGTGGCTCTGCCTTGTAAAGCAACTGCAGTAACTGCCTCTGTGGTCACATGGCATTATTTACCCATGATTCTTTGACACATGAATATAAGTTTACGTATAGAGCAGTACCCTGGCTTCCTGGTTGCTTCTGATGCTGTTGATCCTAACCAGCTTCTAGTTTACTCTCCACCTCTACCCCTTCTCATTCAGTATCTCTCCCCCTCCTGTTCAAGTGATTCACCTGGGTGCCAAGTCTAACTTCCTTTGCCTAAAACTTTTGCTCCATTTCCAACCTTCTGGAGTGTGTCTGAGAAGGGGTCATCAATATTCCCTCCATGGCTCCTTTGCATCATGGAGAGTGGGTAGTGGTGAGAGCCATAACCCAGCCTTCCCTGATGGCAAGGATGGATGCATTTTTGCCTCCAAAGATTCATGCACACATGCATTTCACTCAGTGAGGTGAGCCGTGAATCCAGTTGAACCGTTATTCTTGGGCTCTCAAGGAACCCTTTCAGAGAGTAGAGGCTACCTCCTTGTCCTTTTCCCACAGGGGGGCTGGAGTCTAGACCTAAAACCTGTGGGTGGATTTTCTGCGTTTGCAAATAGAAATAACCTCTTAGCTTCTTCTTCTTCTTTTTTTAATGACAGCTCATTCTGCTGAGGAAAAGAACCCTCAATATTTATATGTGTTTGTGTCCCACTTCTGCTCTGAAATGTTCAGTAGAAAAGTCCAGGTAACAGAGTTGCATTTTCACTCCCAGATGAAAGAAAGAAAACATTAAAGCCAACATGATTTTGTTCCTGTGATTAATACACACCACCTGTATTCCGAAGCCTCTAGTGTCTGCTGCCCTTGTCTCTTTGGACTGTTGGGGATTGAACTTCACAGTGATGAATCTGTCCACAGTATATCTGATAAAAGGGGTGGGTCAGTGGCAAAGATCTGGGCTCATTAACAAATTAAAGCTCTATTTCCTCAGTCCTGTGGCTCAAGGGGTGGAAAAAGTGGGGCTCATCATGGCTTAGCTGCTCTTGCTCCTGGTGTGGCAGGGAGGGGTCCTCTTACTGGTCCTACCTGGAAAAGATTACCTTAGGAAAAAAATGTCCCTTTCTGCCAGCTTCCATGAGGAAGCACAAAATGTTGACACCTTCCCTTTCTCCTTCAACTTTTCTTCTATTCCTAGTGATTTTGCAAAAGATTTCTCCATCAGGGCATCTTAACTTTTCAAACTACACCCATTCTCTGAGGCCAAGTGATCTCTGGAATTCTATCCAGCATTTGCTGAGCCCACGCTGTGGACCTGCTTTGGATACACTGGTTACATCCTTAGAGAAGGACCAGCATCCTGGGACACATCAGCTACTCTTCTTGTCTTAGAGAGGTGGTAAGAGGGAGTGGGGGAAAGTTGAGGTCTGTACTGTTTGCATCCAGTCATTTTTTAGGGTACCCTGGGAAGGTAGACTGTGGTTCTTGGAATGTGGCTCCACCTTAGGGTATGCCTGTCAATGGCCCAAAAGTACCAGTTCACATATTTTGTTTGGTGACTCCATCCCGTGTCTCATTCCTTGATGGTCTGGTCTCTTCTCACTCAGCCCTCCGTCCCCAACCTTGATATCCTTGACTGGACCCAGAGCAAACTGTCTTCTTGTCCTACATGAACAAACCTGCCAAGGAAAGCCTTGCTTCCAGATTACTCTCTATCACTTTCTGTGTTGTCCTATGGGAGGCTTTTGTAATAAATGGCTGGTGTGTAAGGGAAACAGAAAGTTGCCTTATGTCTTGGCAAAGAAGTCTCAGCTGGGACTTTACTCAGAGAGGCCAGGCTGCAAAAGAAAAACTCCTCTATTGGCTTTCCTTGTGCTTCTCACAGGCATATAACTGGCATGTCCTATATTTTCTTTTCTGTTCTTTTTTCCCCTTTTCTTCTACTATAAAAAGGCAGATTCTAATGTCATAGAGATGCATACGCTCAACATGGTCTCTGAGCTGCTCTCAGGTTCTTTTTGGAGAACTTAGGAGGCTCAGTGAAGAGGCTGTCAGGAGTGACATGTTTCTGAGAAGAATGGGGGCTGGGTTTGTAGAAACTCAATATGACTGGTTCTCCTGGCTTACATGCTGTCTGTTCCTCTTTTATGCCCTGACCTCTGACTTTGACCTTGAGATCCTAATATGAGGCTAGACTTAGGTCACAGGCACAATGATTGACAAAACATAAGGAGTTCCAGCTGAAGCTTTATGGTGCTTACATTATAGATTTTATGCCATAAATCAGGAAAGAAAAGCGTTGGGAACCTGGTATCTACAAGGACCACAGGAATGAGATTCCCACGGTAGATGAAGCTGAAGCTTTGAGTTTTTTTCTTTTTCTCTTTCTCCTCCTTTTAGCAACACGGGTTACTGTCCTTCTAAGAGAAACAATCCATTCTCCATCCAATTTAGTGTTTAAATTGTGATGGCAATCGCGATTCTTGCTACAAATGAACAGTGAGTGCTGCAGTAACCTGGGGATGTCCTTGAGTGACCCTGTTCTCCAGGATGTATGCAGTGAGCAAAGCGCCTCCTAGTGGTCAGGGCTCATTGCTGCAGCTCTACAGCTCTCACATAAAACCTGGCTTTGAAGGAGGCTGTTCAGTGGGCAGGAACTGAGCAGGTATCCTCCCTAGGGCTGGGTGCCTTCACTACAACCTTCCTAAGCAATGTCTCTCTGGAGAAAGGGCACGAGGGGAGGAATCATCTCACACCCGAGCAGAGGAAGGGAACTGGAAATGAGACCATGATCTTTGAAATGATTGCTTCAGGGATGTGAACTGGAGCCTGGCTCTCCTTCTCTCTCCTTAACTGCAGGAGGGGCTGCTTATTTTCTCTTGTTTGTTAGTATCAACTCCTCCAAGTGCCAGCAGAGGCTGGCCTCATCCTCCACAGAGACAGCTCGCAAACCCTGGCCTTCCTGAGCCAAAGCTTACTAAAGCCTCACTTGTAGAGTTTACCTTATTAGTTTCCAGGGTGCTGCTGCTGCTGTTTCTGTCCTGCAGGTCACTCAGCCAGAGAACCGGAGCTGGGAGACTTGATGACCAAACCTCTGCAGAGCTCCCCAGAGCTCAGTCCTTCGTGTATGAACCTTGCATCAGGCTGGCCAGACTCTGGGCATTGGTTGTAAGCCCCCTGAACTCACTTAAACCACTGTTCATAACCTTCCTGGTCTGCCTGCCTGCTGCTCCTATTTAAGGACTACCTCTGTCTTAGCTTCACCAACTCTCAGCCATCAGCCAATTTCTCCATAAAGGGAAAGGCCTTCCTCTATAGTGATATGAGCCATGATACTAAGGGGCATTTAGGAGCACGTTGCTCACTTCCCTGAAGCTCTCTCTGTTCATGGAGACCCTTCAGCACCCCTAGGGTCATCCCTACCATCTGACTTAAACTAGGTGACAACAAAGCAACTATTCTACCCTTAAGCTTCTCCCTCCCCTGACAGTCCTAACTGCTTGTGACACTACAAGAGCAGGGGACTCTCACGGGCAAGACTCTAGGTTATCCTCCCTTCCCTGTTCCTTGGCTTAGAATCAAGCACACGTGGGTGTTCGGTGGTGGGAACTTGCTGAATTTGTGGAACATAGGTGCAAACAGAGACTCCCATCTGCCGAGTGACTCAACACAATGACTCTCTGGCGTGCTCATGGAGGTAACTCCTGTCTCTCTTGGTTACCATGGACAAAGTCGAGCTTAACTCCTAATCTGTAGCTCCCGTAAAGCCAACTCCCCCTTCTCAACCAGTGTCAGAAGGAAGCTAATGCAGGATAAATGTATAAAGTAAAACAAATAAAGACAGGCAAGTGAAGGTCCTGGAGTTGACTTCCAAACTTACACTGTTCATTCCCTTTGCCTCTAGCTGGACAACAGAAATTGGTGACATGAAAATTAAACCGTGCCAAGGGCTTTGGCTTGTCACCCTCGATAAATGTCTGGCACAGATAGAGAAGCCTGCAACATCACAACCTGTCCGAGCACATTGCAGGAGGCTTCTGAGATCCCCCAGAGGCCATACGTTATGTGAACACTATCCACGTTTCTAAAGAATTGGACTCACTCCCTCACTTTTATTTTTTGCAAAGCCTATCTGGTTAATTTAAGCAGGGAGATGATTAAGAAAAAGCACTCTTTTCTTTGCAGCTAATATTGAGTCATAGAGGCAAGGAGGCTGTTAATTTTTGAAGTGTTGCTGGGTAGGGCTTTCTGCTGATTGTGTTGCTATTGATTCGAACAGCCACAAGTCTTTAGGATCATTTTTAGAGCAAAGACATGAACAGGGCTGAAATGAAAATCAGTCCCAGATAATGAACACCCCTGCTTAGAAATCATTATGGATTGAGCTCTGCTGGGAAGGTGCTAAGCCTGGGGAGCTAGTGCTTGCCTCAACAGAGGAGCGAGTCCCTGTACTCTGTGATTAGCCAGTTCTCTGGGTCCAGGCATCCAACCCCTAGGAATATTTGTCTGATTTCTTCAATTCAAAAATAACAAGTGGGATTTTGGTGGCTCATTTACTGTTTCTTTTGCGTTTTCTCCAGTCTCCTGTGAACTTCTAAGAGAACTTTAATGAAAGAGCCCAGAATTTTCCAGCTGTTCAATTCAAGGCAATGACCACTAGGGAGCTCTTGGGTGTTTTCTTCTAAAAAAATGGGGGAGGGGCTGGCTGCTTTCTATGTGTTGAGGACGAGAGCCTCACATGGATCTGCCTGGTGGCTAGTTTTCTAGATGTCTAGCAAGCTAAGTTTTGAGTAGAAAATGAGAATTAAGAGAGTAAAAAGTTTATGACATGCAAATTCAATGAATTCAAGTAGCCTCTTTTTTCCCCTTCAGTCTCATAGATCAGTTTTACTGGGAGTAGATGAAATGTTCCTCTGCTTGGGTATTGTCTGCAGCTGCTTCCATGGCATGAGGCAGAGTATAGAAGAGTAACATTGAGAACAAATGGCCCGCAAGACCCTAAGGCTTTCCTCTCTGGGTCTTTCCAGATAGTTTGCTATCTCTGATATATGGGAAGGGGGCACTGTTTTTCTAGCAATGGTTATCTCCATGGAGACTTGGTGGGTGTGTCCCTTGAGACATACTCTCTTGTTCATGTCAGAGACTTTAGTCTAAACTCTGAGTGGTCGGAATAAATGGTTAATTCAATATAGGTTTCACAGAAAGCTTTGCTGCAGCAATCACATTCCTTTGTACCTATGTGACTTGGGGCCTTGGTCAGACTCACAGAATTTGCTTAAATCTATTTGAATACACTCAGGATTCCTTGAGACACTTCTCCAATGGGTTTAATGGCTTTCCTCCACTGGGGCAACCCACTGGCATCCTTCTGCTTCTGAGTTACCTGAGACTGGCAGCTTGCCTATTTTCAAGCTCTGAATAGCAGGCCCAGGTTGTCCATTTAGCAAGAAAAGCAATGGACTAGTCTATGGCCATACCAGACAGCTTATTCTCTTGGGGGCTGAGTCTGCTTTTGCTTGGCTGCTCACCTCTTCCCAGAGGTCACATGGTGTCCAGGTCACCTGGGAACTTTGGTTTCAAAATACCATTCTCCTGACACTGGAAAATGCCAGTGTGATTAGTAGCTTGCATTCCTGGTCAGAGTAGCTAGTGGGAGGCCTGTGCTGTGACCCTACCACTCACCTGGATACCTGCTGAAGCTTGCTACTTTATAACCACTCCCTCCTTGATCTTACCCAAGATTAGGTGAGTGTTGGGAACAGGATAAAAGTCTGTCATCCCAGTAGCATCACTAAGATGACTCGATTTTGGAGCTGGCATGCAGAGTGACCTTGTGTCATGACAGAGGAGGGGAAGGCTTTAGTTTGTGTCGCCATTATTTCCCTGCAAATGAGTCCAGTCACCAAATGCCCCCAGAACGGATACCTCTTGGCTGCTTTACCCCAAAGTTTCCCAGCTTTCATCTGCTTACCCCACACCACAAAACATAAAGGTAATCTAATACTCCAAACAGTTCCCCCAACCACAAGTGAGTAATGCTGCCACAAGAGGTAGCCCAGGGTGACATGGAAACAGCTGTCCACCAATCAGCACTAAAAAGACAGAGTAGGGAAAAGTGCTCTCATGAACTCTAGACTTAAACATTTGCAATCAAAATCTCAATCAAAAAGGATTGGTTTTAAACATGCAAACTGTTCCCTTTACTGACATAATTTTGGGAGAATTCAGTAGCTCCTAAATGCTTGACTGAAGAATGTCTTATTATTTAAATAATAGAATTGTAAAGTCTAACCCTTCCTGTAGATTTCCCCCCCTTGTAAATGTGCAGAAATGGCCTGACAGAAAAGGGGGGATTTGATTGGGGTAGTTCACAGGAGATGTGTCTATTTCATTTCAATGAATATAAAATCTCGAGTTTCTTCCAAGAAACAAAAATTAGGGCACTGGTTGGATTGGTAAACGTGTCCCCTTCTTCCAGTGGCATCTGTCACTTCGTTCTCCTTTCTCCTGTGTAATTTCTATGCCTGTTTGTGTCCCTTCTGTAACTTTTGAGTCCTCTGTGGGGGAAGGTCTGTCTCATTCTGCCTCATCCCATTCCTATTGCTGCTGATAGTTAGCTTAGCACATAGTAGGTCTCAGAAATGCACGTTAACATGAACATAAGTAGAACCATGGACCAGGAGCAGAGGGAAGTCTGTACCTTGGAATTACTCTGAGCAGGACACTGACTCTGAGCCTCAGCTAATCCATCACAAAGCATGTCCCCTAATAACCAATTTCTCAAATACTTCACAGGGCTATCCTAAGGCTCAAGAAATGGAAGGTATGCACAAAACACTCCAGGAGATGGAGAAGCAACATAAAGTAGCTCTCCCCAGCCAGAAGGTAGCAAAGACCTAGTGTGGATCCTCGAAGCCTGGAAGGTGAGCAGAGCACTACTGGACACTGGCTGAGTGCTCTGTTTAGATAACACAGGGAAGATTCAACATCCAGTTGAATCTGAATGCTATGTGATGAGAGATCAGCTGTGGACCTGGGTCAAGCCAATTCAGGATGGGCATGGGGCAGAGTGGGATGATGGGGATGACAAGAACAGATTGAAAACAAAGAGGAGCTCAAGGTGTTTGAAACAAACATCTCCTCAAAGCCTTGTGGAACTCTTATAATGGCCTTAATTCTTGCCTGCTATTCTCTAGGCCACAAAAGATTGTCCACCAGTTACTATAGCAACAATCTTCACGAAGTGCCCACGTTAGAATGGAGATGGAAAAGTCTTTCTTATTAAAATAAGAAGAAAGAACAAGAAATTAGGATTTTGATATATTTGCCCTCTATTCAAAGCACACCTCTTTTTATGAGAAGAAGAAAGAAGCAGCTGTTATTATCACACATATACTTTGAATCTCTAGCAGTTAAATTACCCAACTAACATCTCAGGCTGGTAGAGCCTATATTGGTTCAACTACATCTGAAATGATGTTATGTCATAAAAAGAAAACAGTAACATAGGAGATAAGGGACCATAGTCTGGGTGGTGACAGCCTTGTCAACCTTCAGGGCTACCCTTAGATGGGAGAGTCCAGCCATATCAAACCCAAAGCAGATCTTTATCGACCATGAAGCCTTGTTGGGTCATCCCATCAATCCTTTCTTTGGCTCCTAGTGACATCCATGCCTAAGCTGTCACTTGAAGAGTGCCTGTATGAAGTGCTTCCTGGGCCCTGTGGTTCTGCCATGATTGTAGTCCTGGGTAGGGCGGCCACATAGGTTTAGGCATTGTCTGGGCAGGTTGGAAAGCTGGTCAACAAGCCCTATGATGAGGACACACTCTACTTATGGTCAAAGACCAACTAATTCTTGGTTTTAAACTTGCTATACAGTTTATTTAGTCTCAGAAGAAGTAAAAAGACAGGCTCTCTGAGCTTGGAAGTGTGTGTGTGTGTGTGTGTGTGTGTGTGTACACGTGCACTTGCACACTCATGTGTGCATATATGAGTTCACTATGGGCCTTTCTGTGGAAACTCAATTATGCCTCAACAAAGGCTTTCTTCTCAATTCTTAAGCCCTAAGATCTTAGGTATATGAGTGAGATTCTACTGCCTTCTCTGTATAAAGCAACCTGGAGACCCAGCATAGAGGACCTGCTGGTGTAGGTGGAGAAAGGCTATTTAGTCAAGTACATACACAGTGAGTTATAACCCAAGGAGTTTGAAAACACTGAGTCTAGGGGCAGCAAGTGACACAAAGGGGGAGCTCCTCCCCTGCAGAAAAGAGCAAGGTGTTGAGAACTCTGCAGGTTGAATGATAGGATTCTGGGTGAGCCCAGAGCAGAAAGAAGTGAGAGCTACAGGACAATGTAACCACCCTACAGTCCCCACTGGTGGTGACAGTGGGCTTTTGGAACTGACCCATGGTTGGGACATAGGCAGTGTCCAATGCATAGAGGGCAGATTTCGAGGAAGCTGATGGCCATCCCAGACCTGTCATATAAACCAGAGGTGAATGTGATAGGCTTGGGCATACACTGGGTTGGGTTTTACAAAAGGGGCACATGGGTTGGTCAGCAGACCTATGGGCACTAGTAAGGGAGGGTGGAATCATCCCACTCCAGCTGGGCTTGCCTGGTGCCACTCTGCCCATGTCTGACTCTGCCCATCCCTTCCTCTTCCTCCTCTTCGCTGTCATCAGAGCCACTGCTGCTGGAGCTCCCGCCTTCCTCTGCTTCCTCTTCTTCCTCTCCATCAGTCTCATCTTCCCCATGCCCTGGTCCTTCATGTTTCTGAACACCAAGGAGAGAAAAGAAATATGCATCAAGGACTCAGCAGGGTCCATGTGGGAGCTGAGAGCAGCGAACACTAAGGAGTGTGAAACCCCTCACCCTGCCCAGAGATAGGATCTCTGTAAAAGAGGAAACTTAGCAAGTCAGATAAGGGTATAAAATAGCAGCACATAGTCAAGGAAACATATTAGTGCCAATTATAGATGGGCATTTAGACCAGCAGCATCATTTACTGAATCTTTCAGATCCTTTAAATGGAAATTTCAAGTTCTTAACTCTTTGTTTCCCAGGGGCAGAATCATGCTTAATCTTGGACACCTTTCCATGCAGGAACATTGTGTTGCAAGAAATAGCAGGTCTTCTAAGCCAAAGTTCTGTCATTCTAAACCATTCTTTCACAAAAGCCAATGTTTAGCCCCCCCCTTTCCCTACCTGCTCCCTTTTGCCATGATTTGTGAGTTCAAACCGCACCCCACCCTTTCCAGTTCCACTCTCCTTTCTTCCAGCTTTGCAGTGAGTCCAGCAATATCCCTTTTCTAGATTTATGCTTTGAGTTGGAAAATCAGGTCATGAGTGATATGTTGCCTTGCGAGGCTACACACCTCTTTAGATGGCCTTCTGTCCAATTCTGTTATCTCCAAACTGTGCTCTTTTTACAAGGCCTCCCTTACTCTAGCCTGCTGTAATGATTATTATGTTTTTGCACGGCCAGCCCCCAGTACTCTATCCAGTGCAGCCTCAGCAAGAGGTCAGCCTTTTTGAGGCACACTACTGTCTGCTCCTCAGACCATTCTTGCTTCTCACACTTTAAGCTCAACTCTTTGGGGATGAGGATGCTCACCACCAGCATCCTTAGATGAGCCATGCTGGCAAGCTGGGTGTGAAACTGGAGCAGGAGCTGCTGTTAAAAAAGGAACCAGATAGCAATGATCATCTTTACTATTTGTCTACGACTTTTCCTGATTTTTCTCTGGGATTGTGTCTTCTATACTAAGCACCCATGGGCAAAAGGAAGGATAGGCATATATGTAGATTAGGGCCCTTGCATGGCCATAGATGGTTTCTGGGGGCTACTGGACAACTGAAATCAAGTGAACCTCAGAGTTGTACTATCTTGAGTTTCAATGCTGGTTGTATGTATTTGATCATGTTACAACTCCTTTCTCAGTTCCCACGTTGGTAAATGAGGATGACACTTCCCATTTCACAGGGTGCTGGTGTATACAGAACATCTGGCACAGGGTCTGTCTTACAGGGAGCTTATTAAATGGCAGGTATTGTTGTCGTATTTTTTTTAACTTATTCTGAGCCTTTAAGTGGGCTCCATAGGCCGTCTGATTCGCACTGTTAGCTCATCAAGAGTTCAATATTGAATTCTTGAGTGTTAGTCAGCTCTGACGTACAGTGGGAGTGAGGTACAGATACTGAATGACTGCTTGCTATAAGAAAATTCTAGTTCTGTTTATGGGGTAAGAGTGATTCACACATTTAAATTAGAGAACACAGTTCACAGTGGTATGGCTTCTTCATGTCAAGAGGACTAAAGCAGCACAGAGATGGGAGAACCGCTGGAAATGGACTCATTAGACTAGGAGGAGTCTGGATCCTGGATTGAGGGAGAGGTAGAACCATGTTGATTGGCAAGAGAAGCATCTCACTCAGAGTTCCCATCCCAGAGAGACTCACCTCCATAGGGTTGACTGTGATAGTCAGTGCAGAGTCATCCCAATCCATTTCAGCCTCCTTGGCAGCCTCAGTCTCTTGGATAAAATGCTGGTGGGCAATTCGGACTCGGTACACACCCATGGCCACAACAAACACTAGCATGCACACGGAGATAATGATGACCACAGTGGCGATGCTCGGGACCACTGAAACAAGAAAGGAACCCAAACAACTTGACAAAGATACAGCTCATTCTTCTGAAATACAAAACCTCTATGTTCACAACACAAACTTCCCTCCCAATTCCCAGCAGTAGGGTTCTGGGTCCTTAAGTCTGGGATACACTTTCATCAAATGTGTATCAACTGTTCTACTCACTCTGCTATGTAATTGTGGAGAGTAAGGGAGATAATCTCCATGAGCTTCTCAATAGGTGCATAGCAGGCATTTAGTGAATGGGGATTCTCTTTTACCCATGGCTTTTCTCCTCAAATTATATGGAAGTTCCCAAAGAAACTCAGGCACTACAAAGTCTAGTAGCACCATCAATACAAGTGCCATCAGATATCTGGTGACACTATATGGCAAGTGTTCAAACAAAAGCATGGGCAGAGGACTTTGAGTACGGTGAATATGTGAGGGGTTCATGGGGAGCTTCTGAGTTGGGCCTTAAATGACTAGCGTAATTTCCCCCATCCCTTTGTACTAATCTCTGTCGTTATTGATTGAATGAAATTTCTTGCTTAGCTGACTGACTCCCTATTGGAACCAAGAGTGTCCAGAGAAAGGGTTTGTAGCTTCTCTGTGGTGAGATTCCCTTCCTCTGAGCACCTTTGGATGCTGTTCAGTGGCTACTGTTGGGTTCAGTGTCTGAAATGCCATTGAGCTATCCTACCTGAGCTGCGCTGGATACTACTCCGGGTCTCAGGGTGATGGACAGACTGGAGGAAGGGCGGCTGCACAATAAGGTGGTTGACATGTTCCTTATCCGAGACTCTCACTTCATGGAGGACACTGACCTGGCAAGAGCAACGAGGGGGTGCAAGTAGGCATTTGTGATAGTTCTCTGAATGAATGAGGGAATGGACAGGTAGGTCAGGCCTCCCCTAATGATGGCAGGATACACTCACCTCCAGGTTGAACTCATTGCTAGTGTAACGCCCGTTGAGTTCTGAACACTTGATCCGGAACCTCCGGGTCTCAAGGGAAGTGGGGTGCCAGTTTCGGTAACGGAGGTGGTGCAGCACTTGTTCATAGCGACTCATGGACCCCACTCCTGTACCAAGAGACCACAACTACTGCCAGGAGGTAAAAGAGGAGGGGGAACTGAAGACATGGGGACACACATGTGCCATAGGGCTTCTGAATCCAAGGGTAAAAGTCGGAATGCTTATGTATAGAACAAGTGGAAGCAGAGTTCCAAAAACTTAAACCAATCCAAAGAATTTTCATGTAGACTAGTCTATCTACAGATTCCCCAGGAGCAAGGATATGGGGGCAATTTACTCACAGGCTGGAGTCACTCTAGAAAGTAAAGTCTAGGAACATAAAAATTTCCACTTGACTCCTAAGACTACATAATGCACCCCACCGCCAGCTGCTGCCACACTCAGTATCCCCTGGACAAGGCTATTCTGAGAGAACATCACTGAGCAGACGGGCTTTGTGGGGTCTTACCATAGATGGAGTAGCCAGCAGTGGAGTTGGTGGCATCAAGGTGTCGTTGGTGGAGCTCACTGTGGTTGAGTTCCAAACACTCTTGTCTTGGATCCAAGTCCCCTCCAAGTACCAAAATGTCACAGAAATCCAAGTTGTGTAGCATTTCTTCCAAGACTGCTGATTTTGGGGCTGTCATCAAAAAGGATGCAGGAAAAAAATACCAGCATAAAAATCTCTAGCTCATCACAACACCCCTGCTACTGCTTGCAAATCCAGGTGGGTCGGGAGAAGGAGGTGTATATCCCACTGCCACGCCCACTGCTCATCTGGCCATGTTTAAGGTGGCATGAATTAGTGGGGGGAGAGTATGCAACTCAAACCCACTCTGCCACCGAGAAGCCACATACTACTCAGTTTCCTCATCTGCAGGGACATTATAGGCCATAGTCATAACTTGCATTTATCTTAGAGCTTCTCCCATGTGGATAGTGTGTGCATGTGTGTGCATGCATGTGTGCATGTACGTATCTGTGTGCATGTACATGTGCAGATAATATGTGTGTGCATGCATGTGTGTGCATATGCATATGAGACTGTGTGTGTATGTGCTTGTGTGTGTGTGTGTGTGTGTGTGTGTGTGTGTCTGTCTGTCTGTCTGTCCAGGAGGCTCTGAGGTTCTTAATGGAAGGAACTTCTTTAGAGTCTGGCAAAGGAACTGCCATGAGCAGTGACCACTGTGCTTTGCCAAAATAAAGATGGATTATTTACTAATCATCTGTCAATGAAGTCAACAAGATATAAACAAAAGGTAATTCTTAATTGGTAAATTCAAGTAAATTAATTAGTTCATAGGCTTCCAGAGGAGCACAGTAGCAAGCTAGTCAGTCTAGTGAGTGGTCTTTGCCTGATTTTATGACTCCAAGTTCCTCAAGGGAATTATCAACATATTGAGATGTCAGACAATTTGGCAGTCTTAAGTGAAAACCCCAGTTTAAGACAAAGGTGACTGTTACTTGTGGAATGTGTGCTGTGTGCTAGGCACAGTGGAAACATAATAGGCGCTAGTATTATCACTGGGGAAATAGCTGATCAAAGAAGTGGACAGAGTTGCTCAAAGTCACACAGAGAGTAACGGGAGACATAGGATAGAGCACGTTGCTCTGACCCTGTACTTTGGAAATGTGTCACCTCCAAGGCCATGTCTTTAAATACTATTAGTATCTGTAAAAATACAAATGTTTAAAAAGACATTCAAAGGACAAGATAATTATTTTAATTTAAAATATTCAGTGGTATCTGGAATAGTTCTGTTCTCATTAACTATATATTATTAGAATTTTCATGTGCCTAAATTGTTACTGTGATGGCTCTATGTGCCACTAACAGTATATAAAAATAATCTGCACTAATACTGAAGCCAACCTTTGGTAGTGAATGTGTAACTTTAAATCTCTTCCAGGTGTTTTCTAGCTTCCTGTTGGGTGAAGTTAGGTCATCTTCCTCATGATATGGCTGACAGAGCCACACGAGGCAGGAGCATGTCCTGGCTGCCATCACATGCCTCTTTCCCTATGGCATTATCTTCCACCTCTACTTTCCTGGATCCACTGTGTTGAAGAGACTGCTGTGTTAGGTACTCAGAGGGGATCATCCAAGGCTGAGCCCTCTAGAAGAAGCCGATCTCCTGCTCTGGTTTAGTTGGGTGGTTACCACTAAGAGCTAAAAACTACTGTGAGCTCCTGGGCCAGCAACTGCTCATCTATAGATTAGGAGATGACCGTAGCCTGGGGGTCAGAGGTAGTGTTGAATGAAAACATACTTGCAATACATCAATAGCAGGGGTCAGAGAGGAGATGGTTACAAAAGAGCTAAGTAGCACAGAAGCATGAAAGCATGCATGCATGGGGGTGTTGAGTGTGTACGTGTGTGCCCCTGCATAAATATGGAAAAGTGTGAGTATGTGTGCATATGTGTCAATGGGGGTTGGGGGGGATGCAGAAGATGACCCTAGAGCCTGTCACTGTGGCTTGGTAGCAAACACAGTTAGCCTCCTCATTTAAGACTCTCGTAAAAATGACTATTTCAACAGTAAGTGTAGAAATTTAAAACTACTAATAATAGCTCTCGGGCACTGGGCTATGTGCTCTGTGTGCACCTCTCATAAATAGAAAGTAAAATGTGGACCCAGTTAACTGCTTTCTCTTGCATTGCCTGTGTGTGAGTGTCACTGCAGCAAAGCTCCCTGCTCCTGGGCTTTGACCAGTGAAATCAGCAGGCCTTCCCTTTTCGGTCTGATTTTAGCCACAAATGAGGACAACAGAGGAGTGAAGGTCACATGACTTAATGCACCTTGGCATGTAACTCAGAAGCCACCTTGGCTGGCCAGGTGTGAAATGCCAACTATTTTTAGGTGCTCAGGAGGTCTGCCCCTTGAGAACCTAATCACTAGGGACCAGCGTGGTTTAAGGTGGCGGGTAATTGGGATTATTATACAAGTAGCTCTTTGGGGACTCAGGTCTACTGGTACCAGCACATCATTAGCAGTGGCTTTGGATGGGGGGAAGGGAGCTGAAATTGTGCTTTTGGAAGACGATTCGAAGCGTGGCACTCAAACATGCATTTCCCTGTAATGCCAAGTCCCTCAGAGTCGCAGAAGGAAGGTGTCCTTCCCTTCTTGTCTGCAGACTTCCCTCTGTTGGCTTCTTTACTGCCCACAGCATATGCTCTTGCTTTCTGTGTAACCGTGCGTTTCTCCCCAGCAGAGAATAGAAACTAATCCTTCCCTCAGCAATGGTCCTAATAATGAAATTGGTGGGAATAACAACCTGGAAGTCTCCCACCTCCCCCCGCCCAGAGCTCAGTCCTATTGGCACGTGAGACCCAGCCTTCTGCTCTGTAAGTGATAATGCAAAGCTGGATTCTATCCTTTGAACCCCTTTAGCTTTTCTTCTAATGATCAGAAAAATTCACACCCACTTCAAGACATTTTTGCAGTCACAAAGAAGGGAAAGGAAGCAGAAACAAATCATCTCTCTCCATGACTCTCAGAGGACATTGCTGTCAGTATCAAGTACCTTTTCTTCTGGGTATCTCTTTCTTACACGGCCTTTATCATGCTACATGGATACCACCAAGTGTGCGTGTCACTACATTTCACTTAGCATATAGCATAGTGTCTTCCTTCCTGCTTCCTGCCACTTACATGGGTGTGCTACACTTGGTTAAGCTGTCTGTCCTTCCTCCTGCTGATCATCTGAATTTTTCTAGCTTCGTTTGGTTTTTCCTACTGTGTATCATTTTGCCACTGGTGAGCAGTGCGGTTGTCCTGAAGTATCATTTTACTTGTCTGTAAGGGGTTAATATCCACCCTCCCTATGGCCCTGTACATACCTGAGCCTGTGGCTCTCATGTCCCCAGAGGCCTCGGACTTGGCAAAGGTGCTCACAATTTTGATGTCAGGGAAGAGAGTCACTCCTCTGGCACTTTCAAACTGGGCAGCAGGTCTCCAGAAACGCTCTGTTCCCTGGAGGGTGATCTGGGGCTCGATGGCCTGCAGGACCATGATGTAGGCATCCACATCTGGGATGCTGATGCACACATCTTCCCCAAAGCACCTGGGAAGACATCTGCAGTCATGGCTTGGATCAGCTGATGATTTAAACTATCCACCCTAGAGTCAAGGGTAAGGGACTGCCACCTCTAGTCCTTGCCGGTTGGCCCAGCTGTTAAGAGTCTCTGAGGACATCAGCAGACCTTCACATTTAAAACCACATTACCATTCTAACCACTAACAATGCGGAGACTTAAAAGACTGGCTCCTGGGAGGGGTGGGACTTTTCTATACTAGCAACAAGTAACTATTAAAGCTTTCATTATCTTTTAGCAAAGTAATCAATGGCAGTATTAATTAGGAGGCAACTGCTTGCCTTTGTGCATTAGTATTTGGTAAGGGAATTACAGTCTGGTTGGCTGTAGTCATCTTACTAAATGAGACCCCAGGGCTAAATTCTCCTGCTGTGGCATACGTATGTGTTCTGTCTCTGTGGGGACAGCACAGGAGTGCTCCTCTTCTATGGGTAAGAGCAGAAGGCAGCTGTCACTCTATTACCTCACCCTAGTGCACTGCCACATGAAAGTCTGGGAGTCAGAAATGATATTACAAGAACCAAGGCTGGGAAGTGGGATAGATGAGGATCCATGTCCTGTTAGGCTACTTCTGGCTGGTATATTGTTGCTCTGTATTTTGACATCTTATCTATATGATAAGGAGAGTAGTACTAACCCTACATTAATAATAATTAGTTATAAAGACCCTCAAAAAAACCTGCTGTCCAGAGCCTGCATCACGGTTTGAGTCCAACCTTTCTCACTAGGGCTCACTGAAGCCTATATGTCATCGATACTCTGTTATCATGGAATCCAAAGACTTGGGAAAAAATAGTGAGCCTTGCCTAGACCAATTATGTGCTCTAGGGATTGATGCTAGAGCTCTAAAGAGACAGCCATCATCATGAACACTGTGCGAAGGTCCCCATGGAAGAAGAAAAGCCCTTTGTGTAAGTCCCCTGTAGAGATGGATTTTTCTTCTCTTCATGCTCTAGGTGAGATGCTGAGATCTGTCTGCCATTGCAGGTTCCCAGTCCAGCTTCCTGTCTCCCTTGCGGTTTTTGACATGTCTCCCCAGTAGGTTCCTCTCTTCCTGCATTCTCCTTGCAGACCTGGATGGTAGGTCTCAGAGATGGGCACTGGGCAGTCTCTTCCCTCTTCTTTGCTCTACTTTGGAGCTGACTGAGAGGTGTCTACATCTAACCTTAGGCCTCTGGAGTGGGAATGCTCTTTGTATCACCCCAATGAGTATTGCTACCCAAGGGGGAATCTCTGCCAGACCCAGAAATGTAGCAGTCAGCAGACTCATCCTCCCCACACTTGTTTCTTCCTCCTGAGTTCTTCTCTCCTAGGTGGTCTCGATTCCATTTCTACCTCCTGGGAGTCTCTCTGGGGTTCCCTGCCTAGCAGTCATCTCAGGTAGCTGCCATGTCTGGGAAGTGAGTCAGGAAGACTAAAAGTGAGCTATCAAAACCTTCAGTAATCTCATTTCACCAGTTGAACTCTGCTCCCGGGGGACAAGAACCATGCCTTGTCGTCTCCTGGCATTCTTGTAATATTTAGAATTTCTACAAGTAAAGTTGGTCAATTTGATTGAATTTAATAAATATTTGTCAAGTATCTACCATGTACCAGATACTATGCCTTTATGTCAGACCATTTTAGATCTAGCTGCTGGAGAACAGGGCTGTCTAGGCACTAGATTAGATAAAACACAGAAAGCTGGGTTTGAATTGGTGATATAAGATAACATTTCCCTTAAGAAAGCAAAAGCATAGCTCCCCGAAGCATCCTTTGGTGGATAGCAGAGTTGAGGAATGTTGAATGAGAGAAGTCTACATTTTAAAGGGACCACTGTTGCCTCCTCAGCTGGGCCTAGGCTGAGTGGCTTTCACTCACTGGACTTTGGAAGAGAGTCTGAGGCGCCGGACTCCTGCTGTTGGGAACTGCCTGGAGTTGATGTAGGAGACTTTCTGGAGGGCTCTGTTGATGTTCCCAATGTCATCGCCTTCCATCACGAGGATGGACTGTGAAGGGTTGAAGTGATACTGGAAGATAGAAGTGGGCATCGTGGGAAATATGGTCAATGGAAGGCACGGCCCTCTGAAAACTGTAAAATTACATCCACAAAGTGGCCACTAATGCCACCAAAATTGTTTCCAGAACTTCTGAAGAACTTCAGGGCCTTCCCTAGGAGTTCTACCCCAAGGATTGACATTCTTAGAGATATCAGTCTGAACCACAGGATGGAATTCTGAAAACCCAGGCACACTGTTCCTAATAGGAAGTATTTTTGTTTTGATCTACAGATGGTCTCATTATGTAGCCCTGACTGACTTGGAATTTACTATGTAGACCAGGGTAGCCTCAAATTCAGAGATTATTAGCCTGCCTATTCCTCTTGAGTTCTGGGATGAAAAGGATGACCCTCCCATGACCTGTAATAGAGTTTTTGTGCTAATTTCAATCTTTTATTATTATTTCCACAATCTATCTATGTCTCTCTCTGTATATCTCATATATATAAGCATGAGGGTGTATCTGGAGGACAAATCTTGGCAAGGGAAATTTCTAGGTCAAATAGTAATATATGCTTTTTGCCCATGCTTACAAATTTCTGATTGCTGGAATTGTGAAAGTCTGTGCACCCACATGTGTACAAGTGCACACATGTATGTGGGCACCCACCCATTCACACACACGCGCACACGCACAGGCACATGCACATGCACACACACATGCACACACGCACCTTCTAGCAGAGGGCAAGTACCTCTTCTCTAACTGCAGCCATCTGTATGCTGTCAACCTTTGGAAGCTTGGCCAGACTGAGGTGTAACAAAGGTCAACTTATTCTAGTTTTAATTCATATTTTTCTTACTACACAGGATGTTGAATATATGTTTTAATGGGTTTCAGAAAAACTATCCATTTACTTTTCCCTGACCTGACTCAATGTCTTCATAGTGATACCCTTGTTCTGTGTTTGGAGACGGATGTGTCATTCATCGTTGGTGACATTGAGCCATGTGAGTCAGTCACATGGTGGACCTAGTCAACTGACGAGTCTTAGCTACTATATAAGTATTTTATTGTTTTCTAGTTCTTGAAGCACTCAGCTTTCCTCATGTAGGTTGTCCTAGGATTGTGTGCTTTTCTCTGGTGGCACTTCCCAAATAGTAGCATGATTTCCTGGCACACTGATGAGGGCTTTTCTCACTGAACACAGGGACCCCCATTAATCCCTTGATCTCAGAAACTAGCCCCAGTGATCTGAGAAAGTCTGTCGATGACTAAATGGATGGACCCCCAAGCCTCCATTTCACTCAGCATCATTTCCCTCAGTCCACCCAGGACCTCCTTCTTACGTTTTAGCAGAATGAATCATCACAGTACCAAACCCTGCTTCACTCCCCTTCCCGGGCACAATAGAAGTGATACTTCCTGCCTCCCATGTGCCATGTGTTCCAAGGCTACATGACCATACCCAACCAATGAGACATGACCAGAAATACAGTATGATGAGCTGGGCCAAGGCTGGAAAACGCCATATGGGGTTTGCTAGTCTTCTCCCTCCACTTCAGTGACCTTCAGCCTCTATCCAGGAACTCTATCTCACCTCCACTACTGAGTTTAAGAGGAAAACACTTCTATGTGTCAATCTACTGAGTCTGAGGAGTTATTACCACAATAGGTCAATGTGTCTGGAGGATGAAGTCAGCCCTTCCCAGCCATGTTTCTTCTCTGAGGCTATGGAGCATGTCTGAGGGACCACAACATTTAGGATTGTCATTTTGGATCCAATGCACATTACAAAGTACAGATCTGGACAGTTAGTTCCTCTTTCTGAACTTCATTTCCTCATTTAAAGCTGAAAAAATGAATATCTGTCTGAAGTTTAAATGAGATAACATACAGGATGAATATACTACAAATGAAACACTTGGGGCCAGAAGCATTTGAGATTTTCTATTTTTTTTTAAGACTTGAAATATCTGCACATTTATGTAATAAGATATTGTAAGGCTAGAACCTAATTCTACCAATGAAATGCATACCTCATATACACAGTCTGAAAATCTGAATATTGTATATAATACATTTTAGTGTGCCTGTGGTTTGACTGGGGCCTGCCAAAGGAGACTAAATGTAACTTTCCATTTGTGTTAGCTTATCAGTGCTTATGAAGTTTTGTATTTCAGAACTTTAGATTAAGAATGTCTACAATGTGAGAACTTGGGTAATAATCCCAGTGCTGTAGTAAGCCCATCTTTGTTGAGTCTTTGCTGATAAGGACACTGTGCCTTTGTTGCCTTCCCCATGGTCTAACTATTTTTTCCTGTCTCTCAAACCCCTGGGTAGACTCTCTCTGAGCTGTGGTCTCCATCCACGAGCATAGCTCCCATGGCCTACATTTAAGAGGCTCCAGGTTCATGTTTCACAGCCAGCCATTGGGTGTGTCTCTAGTCACAGATAACTTCTACTTAGGCTGCTCAGCTCTGAAGCCACTACACACAAATGGGTCACAATCAGATTGGAGATATTTTACAAGCCATCCAGTCTAGATCCAAGAAGATTTAAGGCCTTCCTACCAACAACACTACTCAGAACTCTCGTCTGCTCCTTTTCAGTGTCATTGGTGCTTTTTCACAGGCTTGTGGTGCTGCTGCTGCTGTGTGTGTGAGAACCCTCAGGGCCTGGTTACTAGTTTTCCTCAGCTTTCCCACAGGGTCTAGGGAAGCAGTAGTATGAAGATGGTGAGAACTGCAGAGTAGGCTAAGGTTTGAGCCTGGCATGATGGGTGGATAGGAAGACCAGCAGGTTCCTCTACAGCAGTGGTCCCCAACCTTTCTAATGCTGTAATCCTTTAATACAGTTCCTCATGTTGTGATGACCCCCAACCATAAAATTAATTTTGTTACTACTTCATAACTCTAATTTTGCTCCACTTATGAATCATAATATAAATATCTGTATTTTTGGATGGTCTTAGGTAACCCCTCTGAAAGGGTCATTTGAGAAGTACTGGTCTAGAAAGATGACCTGGTAGCATTCCTAGCCAATGAGCAGAGCACATGTCTTCACTGAATCCTCTTAGTGAAAGCATAGGTTAGCCAATGTGTTGGATTTCCAGTTTACTCCCTAGGCTGTCAGAAACGCCCTTCTGACCAAAGGAGATGAAGACAGTACTAAGCCCAGGTGTCAATACAATTCTTGCAGAATCAATAAAAGCCCACATGGGTTCTCATATTTTTCTAGCTGCAGTATTCTGTGGTTATGTGGCAGACATGCTTGTACTGGCATAACCATAGGGACAGATGGTGCCCACAGGTCCTTAGGAATCTGTGCTGTGGCCATAGAGAGCCAGGAAGATGCCAGACTGAAAGATGGCAGGCTGGAAGATGCCTTCCAGAATGGCCACTTCTCCCAGCTATTCAGCTGTTTTCTTCAGTTTCCTTATGGGCTGGACTACCGGTGAAAGTCTTATCCATAGCCTGGGCTCTTTGTGCTTCAACAACAGGCTGGCCATAGCTTGCTGGGCACCTTGACATTCCTCGGTCACCTGCCAGCCTCTTTGATCTGCACCAAATGGCTGAGAGAGTAAGAGCCTTTGCCATCAAGCCTGACAATCTGAATTCCATCCCTGAGACCCACATGGTGGCAGGGGGGAACTGAATTCCTCAAGTTGACTCCTGACCTCTGTGTGAGTATCATGGCATGCACCTGCCTCCAAATACATAAGAAAATTAAGTAACAACTTGACAGAAAGGTCTCCTGTGCCAGAAAGGACCTGTGATTTGTTGAGGACCCAGTATGTTTGCTACAGGGATGCATATCTATATGCTTGGTAAATTAATACAATGCTAAAAGATACATAGTATTAATTCCATTTTATACAAGGTTCAAATATCTTGCCCAGAAACACCAAGGCAGCAAATAGTAAATAAATATTGGTGCTGAGAACCTACAAGTGTCTGGCTCTTAAGGTCCCTAATCTCTTTTTGCTCTCATACACTGATGATGGTGGTGCCAGGAAAATTAGAACAAGATACTCTTCCAAAATGTAGCTGTTACACAGTATCTTGCATGGATGCAATACAACAGCCAGCATAACCCTGTACAGCAGAGGTTATGAACTTGTGGGTCGTCACCCCTTTGGGGGCTCAATGACCTCTTGCATGATCCACAGGAAGACAAGTGGAGCAAAGAGTTCGTACTAGGCCCTGTGAGTGAAGACATTCCTTCAGCAAGTGATATCTCGCTTCTTTATAAGTCAGTCACACAGAAGGAGGCTAGTCACTGGCAAATCGAACGAGAGTCATTCAGAAATGATGTGTGGGAGATACACAGGGACAGAAGGAAGTTAGTTTTAATAATGGTCAAGACCATCTTTTAATCAGAGTTGCTAGTGTGAAGGGAAGAACACGGACTTATTTTGGACAAATCCCCAAGCCCCAGTCCCCTTGCTTTTGAAATGAGGTCATAATATTTAATTTGTTTTGAGGAGCAGAGATAATGAACATAAAACAGCCCCCAGTGAGTGCTGTGTAAACTGTGTGTCTTATTAACTTCTCTCACAGACCTGGAGCTCTCACAAGCCATGCCTTAGGGATGGGGAAGGATCATTTGTGGTGACTTGGGCAAGAGCAGGTGGGTTGCTGAGAAGCCTCCCCTCAGACTCTTCTCGATTGTATGACACTTATCTTCGCACATGTCCTTTCCACAGGCTAGGACTACTCTGTAGAAACCACTTTGGTTCTTAATTTATAATTCACAAATTGCCTGGCTGTTAAGTCTAGGATCTCCGCTTTACTTGCTCTGTCAAGCCTGGAACTCTGCAACAGTGGCCCCTCGGGATGGTTCAAAGCAGAGCATGCATTCCAAGGCAGGCAGGGAGTTGGAGTGAGAAAAAAAGGGTTGGAGGTTGGATCTCTATAGTACTGGGTAGACAATAGCCCAAGAAAATAACGCATAAGGATTAGACCAGCATTTCTAGTATGAAGTGGTCTTCTATGCTTCCTCTAATGATATGTGATTAACATGCATGTATGTGTATGTCAAAACCATCCTAAACAATATCTGGAAGGTCAATATTGTCTAACCATGCCTACTGTATTTCTTCCATTTTCTCATTCTGACCCCATGTCTAGGGTAGGCACCTTTAACTCCACATACATACATACATACATACATACATACATACATACATACATACGCACACATGTGTAACACAAGATTATTCCCTCTTGCTTGAGCTCTCAATGGCTCTTAGTGCTGATAGGTAAGAATTATACCTCTAAATACATCCAGGAGTATCCATGGTGTGGTCTCCACCGAGCTATTTGGTCCAACTTTTGTGCCAGTGCTTGGGTGCCCACGACACTGGCCTTGCGGTTACTGTGCTTTCTGCAATGCTCCTTTGCTACTGCTCAGATTCCCAAATCCTGGAACGGCTGGCCTCTCCAATCCCCTCTTTCCACAGGCACAACCCTACCTGTCCTTACACATTCTCTTCTCTGGGAACCTTCCCTGGAGGCCATTCACCCTGAATTGGAGGCTCTGAAGTGGGGCTGCCTAGATTCCAACTCTGGCTCAGCCCATCACTAACTTAAGGGTTTCTTGAACATACTTTATTCTTCAGTTCTCAGTACCTTGTTGAGAACCTCATAGTACTTTTGTCAATGGGAAGAGGTCTTGAGAAGAGTAATGGTCATAGAGCCTTTAAGACAAGCAGTGCCTGCCTCTCAGAGTGCTCACTGTCAAGTAGTGGGTACCCAAGCAGGTTTACTCACCACTAGGACCACTGAGTTATCTGAAGAGAATAAGCTGAGAGCATCCACCTCTGGGGACCCGAGGAGCTGTCCTGGTCTCCAGGACACTACTACAAAACCCTTTCTACACCTTAAACATGACATGTTTGCTGAGGTGATCACATTTTAATGAACATCATAGGTGCTCAGACCAGTAGGAACTGCTTGGATACCCAGGGACAGAATTTTCAAGCATCAGGCCCCTGTTAGGAGCAGGTTCTGCTGGAAAGCAAGCCACTGGCTAGGAAGTGCAGCCCATAGATGGCAAGGCAGGGCCGTGGCAGACTGGGTACAGATGGGCAGCAGTGGTAGTCCTTTGATGTTGTCACTGTCCCTTGGAAAATGGCCAAAGGGGAAACAACTATGGATTCTGGGGACCCGAGGAGCTGTCCTGGTCTCCAGGACACAGAGGGTGGGACATCCTGACTTCTAGAAAGGGTTCGGGACTCCCATTCTCAAACTGGTGACTGGGATACTTCATCTGGGCCTTAGACGAGACTGATCCTTATTTTTATTCATAACTCAGGGGCCTAGGGCCAGCAGGAGCTTCTTATAGCTGGATGAGGCCAGAAGGTAACCCTGCCTGTGGGAGAGAAGCTCGCTGGGGCCACAGCTGCCTCTCCCCCTGCCTCCCAGGAGATAGTTTCCTATGGACACAGCTCTGATTTCCCAAATCAGGTGTGTATTTTTGTTTCACATAAGCAATAAAAATCACAAATCTTTTCAAGTTCCTTCTGACTTCCAGATATTGCTTGGAGGGGAATTGGCTCCACTTCAGCAATGTAAGACCTAGTGGCTGTCATATCTGTTTTCCACTTCTACCTCATGTCTGTCTTCTCTTTCTTTCCTCATTTGTGTTTTGGAGTTGTAATTTTTTTGTTTACTTTTTATGTTTCTGAAATGTATTCTTGCATGCCGCTTTAGTGCCTTTAGGCAAATGAATAGCAAGGCAACCAACCACTCTACAGACAAATGAAGCTTCATACCTCCCTCCAGGCAGACATGGAATGGCTTCAACTGTCTACTCCACAGCACCTGTTCTACAAGTTTCAGGAGCTGGCATCAGAAGTCCATTCTGGAAGTCATGGTCACTACCTGTTCCCTATTAAAATGTGGCCACACCTTAACTGAGGCGCCATTTCTGTGAGGCTTCTGTGGGAATAACTATATCCTGGCATGCTAGGTCTTGGATAGCCTTCAACTCATAAATCAGTGGTTATAGATAGCACTGTGCCTTCCTTACCTTTATTCCTCGCCCAAGGCTTTCCAAGGAATTAATATCCAGCCCTTCTTTGCAGGCCTGCAAACAAGAAATCACCTTCTGACTTTCCATTTTGCCAGGACGGATTGTGAGACTTGCAAGGCTGCCATGGAAAAATTGTGCAAACCGTGGTTTGGCCACTTCGCCTCCTGTAAGAACAAGAAATATTGTCATCTGCCTTGAGGATAATAGGTAGGAAGGACAACACCAAATACCATCTGCAGATGCTGAGCACTGTGGGAGCTTGGGTCTGCCTGTGCCCATGTATTGTCCTAAATGCTCAGATTGCAGCCTCATTAGAAGCTATTCCCATCTCCTCCCTGGTCTCCAAGCCAGGCTTCCCATGAGGTTTGCTTATAGCCCACCTTACCCAGATAGCCTTTCCTGGTATCTTTATTAATTACAGCCTCCCTCCCTCCCCTATCTTTGGGAGGATTGCATGGACAGATTTAGTATGGTGCTTGCTTGATTTTTTTGTTCAGAAAGCAAACAGGACGTGGAGGGAAGACGGACCAGGTTCCCATCTTGATAGTTCCTAGGAAAGGTTTTGAAAACTTGAGTGCCCATGGGTCACAGGACACCTTTGTGTCTCCTTGCTTTGGTATGTTGTCTGGCTCCACACAGCAGCTCTGCTGCTTCTGTGCTTGATGTTGCCTGAGGCTTGAGAATAGACTATGCCTGCCTGTGAGTGGCTTTCCCAGCTCCCCAAAGGGCAGCCTTCCAGCAAGTGGCACTGTGGTACCCTTGCCGCTTTTTAGAGAGCTGGAGTGTGCCAACAAAGCCCTCTGGGTAGTGGGTGCTCCTTTGGTACACAGTTCTTATGTTTCTTAGAGTGTTCGGAAAGTCTTTGTAATTCCTTGATGCCCCATTTCTTTCTGCTTTCCTATGGAAATTACTGAATGTTTTCCATTACTGAATCACCCTTGCCAACATACTGCGTGGCTCTTTCTACTGCCTAGATACGGGTGGTCTTGCCTGGGCTCACCCTCACACTTGTTGCTCTTATACTCACCCCTACCCTGTCCTCCCTGCTCCCCAGATTAGGCAAATTTCATCATTTCTTAAGGTCTCTTAGATTTCCTGTCAGTGCTATTTCCTCAAACTCTATTGAGTCCCTGCTTCCTATGCCCTGTCCCAGCCCTGAGTCCCACTGTGCTCCAGGCTTAGGGCTTGGATCACTGTCAGTTGGTTTTATTGCAGCCCCTTCCACCTGGCATTGCTGGCGAATTGTTTACATGTATGTGCTGTCTTTAGTAGCTTAAATGGTTATCATTTTAACCATCTGCAAATCTTTTAAAAAGATAAACTGGTATGGGGAGTTTTCAAAGCTTGTTGGGTAAAGCAGATGGGAAGCCAAGGTTAAGAAGCACCGAGCAGCACTGAGCAGTGAGCTTCTCCACATTGGTCCTTTTGCATACTCCTTATGTGATCTCTCTCCTTGATGCTACCCGCAGGCTTGCTCTTTGCAAGCTGCTATAATTTATTAGTTTAAGCCTCTCTTTCCTGGATAGCAAGGATCACTCATGCATTATTCATTTTAATGAAGACAATACTGAGCAAGTAAGTATTAGGGGCTGAGGGTGCACCAGACACTGTGCATAAGTTGACTCATTTATTCTTCTCAAGAACACTTGGCCTCTTGTGTCCTCTTGGCATGCTATACTCTGCCTGGCACACAGCAGACACTTCATAATTGCCCGTTGAATTGAAGGAGACGATGCGCTGAATCCTATCAGGGTCTTCATGGGCACTGCAGCTCTCTTTCACCCTTTCCTTCTTGCTAAGGCAGCCCTGAGGCCTTGGGCATGGACTGACTACAGGGATAGAGTCTAAGCAAATTTTATTATACCATCATTGCTCCAGTGATGGATTCAGGGTGGGTCTGGGGCCAAGTACCGAAATGAAGCCAATCAGTACCTGGCATTCAAAAAGCTATAATTATGGTTCCAGAATATGCATGGGACCAAATTTAGGCTACCATCGTGAGAGATGATGACTGATAGCTTATACATAAAAGCTTCTATTTTTTTTCTCTCTCAGAAGGTTTACAATTTAATTCTTGTTGTCTTTCTATAGAGAAGCCACAGCTGCAGAAGCCATCTTGCCATTAGGCTGGGATGATAAGGACAATGTAAAATGTAGGGCAGAGCTAGAAGAAGCACATGGGACCAAGTAAGACCCAGATGTATCCCCACTGCTGTGCTTCAGGATATCCTCTGCTTCAGGAACAATCTGGTTTTATGTGTTAAGCCATTTTGTCCCCAGGGGTTGTTTCCTTGCCACATAAGGACTCTTTGCTTTGAATATAAGACTTTTGTTTAGTGTTTGGTTCACAGGGAATTCCAAAATTAATATGGTTTTGAGGGATGGCCTGAAATAGCCATGGCTATGGGAGGACAATTTGGGGTTTTCTGATCTAGATCCTTCCTTGTGGATAAAGTGCTTTTCTATAACATTCACATGTTCATGCCCTGGTGCTATGGCTTGGACGCCAAGTGCCCCACCCCAAAATGGCTCCCATATTGAGGGGTTGGTCCCTTGTGTTTAGATGATGAGCTTTAGAAAGCGATTGGGTCATGAGGGCTCTAATGAAATCATTGACTTAATCCACTGTGGGATTCAAAATATGAATAGACTGTTGGGAGTTATCAGAATGGGGTAAGGCCTCACTGGAAGATGTAGATCACTCTTGTCTGTTCCCTGGATGTTTTAGGAACAACTCTTCTCCTTCACATCCTTCCACCAGGATGATCTGCTTCACTATGGCCTGGGAACAATGGGGCAGGCTGGCCAGGGCCTGAAGACTCCGAAGCATGGATAAATCTGTCCCCATGTAAATATTGAGTATTTGTCATAGCAACAAAATGTCTGACTTTTACTCCTGTGACTGGATATCTGGATATCTTTTATTGACCTATAGAAAAGAGGATAAAGGCCTGAGCATGAATAATGGAGGTGTTATCCAGATGCTCATCTATTTCCTGCCTACACTTGTCTCTACCTTTGAGCAGCAGAGTCAATGAGCATCACTGTCTCAGTGTGACCTGTGTCCCAACACCATGAGAAGTCTCAACATAGGGCATCTCCTTGAGTCTTCATGAACCCCCTGAAAGACTGGCACTCATATAGCACCTGTGGTGGTTTGAAAGAAAATGCTCACACATGCTCACAGGGAGTTGCGCTATTAGGAGGTGTGGTCTTGTCAGAGTAACTGTAGCTTTGCCAGAGTAAGTGTGGCTTTGTTGGAGGGAATCTGTTACTGTGGGCAGACTTTGAGGTCTCAAATACTCAAGCCTGGCCACTGGGCTCACGGTTCTCTTCCTGCTGCCTGCCCATGCAGATGTAGAACTCTGAGCTACCTCTCCAGCACCGTGTCTGCCTGTGTGCCACCATGCTTCCTGCCATGATGATAATAGACTAAACCTCAGAACCATAAGCTAGCCCCAATTAAATATTTCCTTTTATAAGAGTTGCTATAGCCATGGTGTCTCTTCACAGCAATAAAACCATAAATAAGATAGCCTCTATATTAATAAAACTTAGGCCTAAAGTTGTAAAGTATATGTTCCTACACTTCAAGTACATCATCTATCATCTAGCCTTCCTTAGCATCTCTCTTAGAGTCTCCTTCTCAAAGGCCAATGGCCGTGACTAGGTTGGTTACCAAGGTATCATGTTCTGTATTTTCAACTTACGAATCCAAGATCTGTGATATACCACATTTATGAGTCAGAAGTTTCTAGGAAACCGATTTAGTTAGCAATGGGAGACATTCATAAAATTTGAAATATATTTTACCCAGTACTAGATGTGATATAAGATATTAAAAATAATAGATACACTGAAAAGTTTTTCTTTTTAATATTGAAGATGTCCACATGGACCACACAGCTCTTCTGTCAAAATTTAGAATAAACATGGTCATAAATCATTTTAAGAGAACAAAAAATTCTCAAAACTTTGTTTCCAGACATGATTTTAGATTTCTTAGACTAGATCAGCATTTCAAAAACATTTCCTGTTGTGTCTAGTCTTACGTTAGGTTTATATAATTGTAGGTTGTGGGCTGGGATCTTTAGAGTTTATATTGAGTAGAAAAATTATGTTAAATTAAAATATAAGTATGAGATGTTCTAAAATAATCAGGAACCTCAAGGCAGCATATGATAAATTTCTAAACAACATGTCTACTAGGTCAGAGGGAAGAACTAGTTAAATAGCTACCAATAGGGCCGTGAAATCCATCAGGTTCTTTCATAAGCTATTTCATTAGTCTTTAAGGATGAGGAGATCTTGGAGATCTTAAGTTCTTTCCTTATATTTTTATTGGCTATTTCTTTCATCTCACTTTTATTTATGCATGTGTCTAGCTTTGCCACAGGAATAGCCAAAGAAGAACCCTATGCTGAGTAGCTATGCAAGTATGGGTTTCAGAGGCATCAACCCTTCAAAGGTCAAGGAAGACCAGTGGTCCACCTTTGGGAGGCACAGAGGAAGAGACTCTGGTTTCTTCCAGGTGAGGTAGCTTGGGGAAATGGAGAGAATAAATTACAGAATACAATCACATACAGTTACATTGGGAGCTGAGCCCCAGCAGGATATGTGATATCTGTATTGTACTAGGCAGACTGTCCACAGAAGGACACACACAGAGAAAAAGAGAAGCACTACCAGTATTGATGTAGCACCATAGAAGGCAAGGAAATGCCAAGACAGCTATCAATCCTAAAGGACCATTAGTAGTGACTGAGAACCAAAAGATGGAGAGGAGCATCATTTCAACGAATAACTACATGGAAAAGTGACTGGCCCCACATTACCCTATAACTCTACATTCTCACCTCTGGAATCAACCAGCCATTACCCAAATAAATGGAAAAATGCCAAATCTGGGGAGGTTAAAGCTCTCTCACTCACATGGAATGAAGCTTGAAATGAAATAAAGACGGGTATGGAAAAAAACCATTTCATCTTTGTGAGTTAAGAGTGTGATCTGATACACGGACAACTCTTTCTATAAGTTTATAGACAGGGTTTGATAACTTTTCCAAGGTCATGTGGCCAGGACCAAGTAAAGCTAAGATTCAGCCTTGACCCAACTTTCTCTCTGCACATCATCTAATCAGATGTGGCTGAAAAAGTCCAAGGAAGACTTACTGGAGGGGCACAGGTTGAGACCAATACGGTGCTGGCAGTGAGTGCCCAGTTGTGCTGGCTTCTGCAGACACTAACTGGCTTCAGGAGCAATTCCCAGAGCTGAGATGAAGAGTGCTAGGAAAGCCAGTTGTTTTGAAAAACAGCCAAACAGTTGTCCCCTCCAAATCTGTGGTTTTACTTCCACAGACTTAACCAGCCACAGACTGAAAACATCTAAGTAATGCTAACACAGACAAGTCTTTTCCTTCTCATTCTTTAAGCAGTAAGAATCATCACTGAGCATTTATACCACATTAGGTCTTACAAATAATCTAGAGTTAATTTGAAGTATATGGGGGGGGTATTTGTCATTTTTATGCAAAATGCTACTCTACCATTTTATATAAGGAAGTTCAGTGTCTTTGATGTTCCATGCCTATATGGCATCTGGGCACCAAGCAACCAGATACTCAAGGACAATGCTACTTAGCATACATGATCTGATGCAGCCAGTCTTATACTGAAACAGAGCATTTCAGTTAATGTAAATGAATAGCTGAATATCCATCACCCATTGTCCCAGCTTTCTGTCTTCTGAGAGGTGGGGTCTATTCACTGTAAATACAGCTGTAAGAGAAACTGGAGGTAGAAGACCTATGGCCTTGGTGAACGCACCAAGTCTCCATCTTATACAAAGGTATTTAGGAAGCTACTGCGGATCCTGCCATCTTTCCCTCTGCTGTTTAGTCTAAGAAATAAATGGGGAAGAGAGGAAGCTGTGCTTTCTTTTGCTTGAGTTGAACACTGCTCTTTGCAAGGCTTGTGGATGGGGATGCCCCTCAATGAATGCAATTTCACGGATGGTCAACTATCAATTTTGAGCAATGCAAATGGCCAGACTGTCTGAAATCTTGCTTTCTCTTTTTTCCCCTCATTTCAGTAATGGAGACACCCATGGAATGCAAAGACTAAGTGAAGTGTGTAATAGACCCTCACAAGCTGCCGGTTTCAAGCTATGTGCATATAACCCCAAAGGGAGTTCACAGAGCTATAAGTTGCAGGTGACTTGCAAAGAAAAATGATCTGTCATTAGGGCTGGCCATGACACATTCTCATCAAGCTTTTTTAACCCTCTTTTTCTAAATGAAAAAAAAACAACGAAGTGTACCATTTGATTGCTTTCACAGCAAACGTTTAAATAATAACAAAACGTATGACTTAGGATTGATCACAAAAGTCAGATGCTTGAAACCGAGGACCTAAATTTATGGAGTCAGAGGTTGCTTATGTCTCATCCACAATATTGATTTCACTCTCTAGACAAAGAAATTGAGAGTTTTGACTGGCAGAAATGTCAGTGGTGGCAAGGGTCTAGAGTTTCCTTCTACTCACTTGAGTCCAGGCTTTTCCTACAACAGCCAGATGCCACATGGCCTTGAAGTCATCTTTAGGTCTCAGCTGGACTTTGTCAGAACTCTGAGTAAATGTGAGACACATCTGGCAACTGATTTGCCCCAGATTCTAGCAGCTTCTAGAGTCTTCTTTGATGGTACTGATCTAGTTCTGGTGGTACCTCTCTACATTCAGGTCCAGGTGCTATGTTGCCCCTACCCAGATACGGAGTTGGGTGTGGATTATGCCCATGCTGCATGTTGAGCTGTCTATAGCAGAGCCGCCTTATGGTTCCCAGCAAATGTCTAGTGCATGCTAGCAATGCACACAGGGAGGCTAGGAGTGGGGGTGGTTTGTGCTGTTTCCTAAATTTGACCTTGGCCTCCTTGTAGAAGTTGCATCTGTGAGAATGAAGTTCCAAGCAGATTCCTTAGGGAAGGAGTTCTGCCTGGATAGAAAGCAGTCTATGCTAGTGTGTGCCTTTTCTTCTTTTTTCAGAACTGGAGGCCCAAGGGATGCCGAATAACTTGAACACAGACTTTATTAACAGAAATCTGTATTAAATTAGACCAAGCTCATTAACTGGAGGGGTGTAGTCCAATTGTCTGCACTGATTCTAGACTCTAGCAGGGGAAAAAGGACCTGAAAATGTATAATAAGTCTCAGGGCTGAGCAGGCTCCAGGTACATGTGAGGCTCATAAGCCATTGCTTACAGCCCTTGGGCTATGTCTGCCTTTTGATCCCTTGGAGGCCATTCCTTTCTTTGTCTTTGCTTCAAAGCTCCAAAGAGTGTCTTGAATCTGTCCCCATTCAGTCCATTTTTCTTATAAAAACATTCTTCTATGTCTCCCATTTGTTAAGTGCAGGATAGGACTCAGCCAGGGTAGGCTCCAAGATGGACTAGGAGGTGTCTTCCTTATCCCAGATCCGTAGCAACCTTAGGAATGGGGGATCAGGGCTGCATATTCTAGAAAGGCCAGATTTCCTGTACTGGAGGAGAATGTCTTGGCAGAGATAGGAGTTAGTGGTCACAAAGAAGACAGCCACAGATGGGGACTCCTGTGCTGAAACACATTAAGAGAATGGGGATCAGACATGGAGCATGGTGACGTAGTCCTGATTGTGCCTCTCCAGCTCACACATGCAGCCACCTGATCAAAAAGACCACCTGCTCCCCAGATACCTAACTCACAAAAGGGAAGTCAGAGACAGTCTAGTTTAGCACAGGATAGATGACCTGCACTGCTGCATTCTGTGGAATCTTCTAGAAACCTCCAGACTCTTTAAGACACTGTCATGACACATCTGACTTACTTCACTGCACAAGTAGCCTATAGGACCTGGATAGTCAGTAGATGGAGATGTCCAAGATTTGGCTATCTGATTTTTCATAGTATTTGGAATTGAACTCGATTGACTCAAAGTTTTACTCTTACAAGTAAATACCTAAGAAAAAGGAATTAACCTAGTCTTTAAATGATCCACCATGCTCTGGCCTGCTGTCCTTTGAATTTTTCATCCCTGGGTTTATAGGTTGGAAGTTTGTTTCCCAGAGTGGCAATGCTGACAGGTAGCTGGACATTTAAAATCTGAGACCTAGTAGAGAATCATAAGACTGGCCTCTTCTAGTGCTTTGGGTTGGAGTTTACCACGACACCTTTTCTGCTTGGACATTCTGTTACCCTTGAGATCTAGGCATCATAAGGTGACACAGCCAGAAGGCCCTTGCCAGAGCTAGTGCCATGCTTTTTGAAATTTGTAATGCAAATAGAAGACTCAAAGGCTTTCCTTGCAATTATGTGATGCTGTGTGTACGAGGCCTCACTGGCAACGTTTCGTAAGTGTAAATGAAGTCTCATTTTTTTAATTACTTTTAAAAATCCCAGCGAAAATGAAGTCCCAGTGATTGCATGGCTTTCAAATTCACTAACAGGACACCGTAGGCTAATTGGGTCTGCAGAACACAGACCAGCGATGGTGCTGTTGCCAGTTCCCGGGAGAACCCGACACGAAGAGTCTATCCAGTCCTTGTCTATTCACTTTGTCCAACTCCAACCAGAAATTTCACAAATGAGAACAAGTTCCCTAGCTAACCTCAGAAGCACCAGAAAAGCTCCCCAGGTTTGCAAGCCCAAGGCAATTAGAGGGGCATAGGCAGGGCTTTGTGCTAGGCACGTAAGCAGACGGTAGAGGATGAGAACTATGGGGGTGAGGACTGTTCCACAGGCCATTAATTTCACAGTGCTGCATCTCATTGGAAGATCTTTTGATATGTCCTATGCAGACAGAAACGTGACTCCCAGAAGAATGCAGGAATTCATAGAAATCCAAATTCCCTAACACGGCAGTAGAGTGTCTTGAGATATAATTTCAACTTCTTTCTTCATCCTCTCCTCCATCCTTCCTGGGCCATGTACACTGTAGTGCTATGGGAGATCTGAGCCTGCACACGCCTGCCTCCTACTCTCACCCCCATGCTTTCTTTGTGTGGTCTAACTCATTCTGTATTCTAAAGATGGAGATTTGGGGGGGGGATGTACTATTGTGTTGTCATTTCTCATAGGGAAAGTACTCAAGTGTCCTCCATGTCTCCCAAACTTGATGATCATGTTCCTGAATGCTTTTCTATCCCTGCTTTCCAAAATTCTCCTGATAAACTGTTCTTCAGCCTTCTTTTTGACTTATGTATGGCCCTTGGGAAGGCAGAGTCTCTGTATAAGGGCTGGTCTTATGGGAGGTGAGGGAAGTGAGAGGATGGAGAGACCTTTAGAAGACTTGGGGCCAAAGTGTTAGAGTAGGCCTGGCTCTTGTAGATTTCCTAGTGTGTCAGATTTAGATGAAAGAAAAGGAAGATGGAAGAAGACCAAAAGATATGTTAAGGTGAAACATCCATTCATAGAAAACGTGCCAAGCACACACATTACTCATGAAACCTCAAGAGGCAGCCTTTACTCTCTTACTTGATAATTTAAAGATTAGAAGCTAGGAGCACAAAGATGCTGCTGGCATTGTCACAGTACTTGATTTCAAATCATATCAGATGCGCCAGAACAAAACAGCTTGAAATTGGTATAGAACTAGACACATAGACAAAAGGGAAGAGGACACAGGACTCAGAGATAAATCCAGCCACCTATAGCCATCTATCCTAGCAAAGATGCTAAGAGCACGAATTGAGGAAAACCAGCCTGACCAACAAACAGTGCTAAGGAAATAAGACATCTTCAGGGAGTAAATGCAACCTAGAGTCTCCATTATTGATCTTTCTGCATTAAAAAATCAACAAAATAAATCAAAGGCTCAAAACTATGAAGCTTCTAGAAGAAAACATAACAGAACTATTCAAGATAGTGGCACAGACAACGAGAGTCTGCTAGCCCAGCAAACAAAAGCCAGAACTGACAAATGGGATTATATCAAATTAAAAAGATGCTGTGTAGCAAATGACAGCAACAAGAACAACAACAAAACCAAAAACCAAACAAAACAAAATAAATCAACCAACCAACTAACCAACCAACCAACCAAACAAACAAACAAAACCCGACACCAAAGAGACAACCTACACGAAAGAATACCTTTGCTAGCTAGCTATCTGACAAGGGATCAATATACAGAATACATAAAGAACTCAAAAGAACAAATAATTTCATCAAAATAATATCAAATGATCTGAAGAGATACGACTCAAAAGAAACACTACAACTGGTTGGTAAATGTATGACATTTGCTCAGTAGCACCAGTCTTCAGGAAAAAGCAAATTAAACTTTATAATTAGGATGTACTACTCTGGCACATATATACCTGGAGAGACTGACATCTGTGTACAAATGTGCAAACCTATGTTCATTTTAGCACCACTTACAAAAATTAAGGTACAGAATTAAGCTAGGTGCCCACTAATAGATAAAATATCACACATACACACACTCACACGCTCTCTCACACACACACACTCACACACACAGTATTATTTAGGACATTGAGGAATGACATTATGCTATTCTCAAGAAAATGGGGAGAACTGGAGATCATGCTAAGAAAAATGAGGCAGACACAGACAACTATCATATCTTCTCTCATTTGTGAAAACTCGAAAAAAGCAAATAGCTCAGAGAGAAAGATCCTGTGGGACACAGGGAAATTAGGATGGTGTACAAATACAGCCAGCAAAGGGCAAGGGTGGATGTAACTCAAGGTTTTCTGACTCCCAGAACTCTTTTTGTTGCTTCTTGGAGAAGTATACAGCCATTAATAAGATAGTTTTTGTGTTTTGCAATGATGAGGCTATAGAAAGTAAATGTTTGCAGGACCTGCATTCATATATACCAGCTTCTCAGTGTCGGCTGCACTCACTTGAGTCCCATGCTGATGCTAAAGCAGGCAAGAGCTTGGTAAAGATAACAAGACACAAGTGCTAATTAACTGAGAATTAGAGCATGCTGTCACAGCGAGACACCAGCCTATTCCAAATGATCTAGGCATCATCTTAATTATTCACAGAGTCACTTTTGATTTGGTGGGACTGTTTTCCCATCCCAGGTGGTAAGCATATAACAGGGAAGCAGTAGCTGTAACTGACTTGCCTAAGTAGAGGCTGGTTGCAGATTAGAGTGACAAGAACCCAGATGTGATCTCTGAGGGCAATCAGGAAGAAACCATGGTAAAGTCTGTAGAAGGATGTACCTCTGAGTGTCTTTTCCTTTAGGGCTTCTCCAGGATGTGCTCAGAATACCTCTGTTGGTATCTGGCTGGTCCCCACTTCACCACAGCTGTGTCTAGTGGTTAATGATTTCTGTTCAACCTCAAAGATAGTGCCTTTCTCTCTTGGTTGGTTTCATGGGTCCCTGCCATAAGGCACAGTCTTCTCTTGGTAGCCTGGGGGAACCTATAATACTGCAAAGACTCCCATCCCCACGTCCTGTAAAAATGTTAAACAAGGCTTAAACCCTTGGGTGAAACACGTCGCACATGACGCGGGCAGTCTCAGCACAGGAACAGCTATTCTGTTCTTCACTCATTTGTATCTGCTCCCTGCTTTTTCTTTCCCATGACTGTAGTGTTTACTGCATGCTCCTCTTCCCATAGTTTGCCCCATGAAGCTGCCCTGAGTCACTTTTTAATCCAGCCTATAGGGACTTGTGTATCTCCCAAGTCACTCCTGGGTCAACTGGCCCACAGACAACAAATTAGTATACTATTGGTCTCTGACACTTGTATTTTCTTCAGGTGGCTCAAAAATATGTCTTTTATTTTAATTTTTTATCGGATATTTTATTTACATGTCAGATGTTATCCCCTTACCCCATTCCCATCCCCTGCCCAGGAACTCCCTATCCCATCCACCCTCTGCCTGCTTCTATGAGGATGTGCCCCCACCTACCTCCCCACTCCCACCTCCCCACCCTCATATTACCCCACACTGGGCGTCTAGCCTTCATGGAACCAAGGTTCTCCTTTCCCACCTATGCTGACAAGGCCATCCTCCCCTACATATACAGCTAGAGCCATGAGTCCCTCCCTATGTGCTCCCAGCCTGGCGGTTTAGACCCTGGGAGCTCTGGTTGGTTGATATTGTTGCTCTCCTCATGGAGCTGCAAACCCTTTCAGCTCCTTCAGTCTTCACTCTAACTCCTCCATTGGGAACTCCTTGATCAGTTCAATGGTTAGCTGTGAGCATCTGCCTCTGAATATGTCAGACTCTAGCAGACCTCTAAGGACACAGCTATGTCAGGCTCCTGTCAGCATGCATTTCCTGACATCCACATCAACGTCTACCTTTGGTGACTGAACATGGGATGGATACTCAGGTGGAATGGTCTCCAGATGGATACCCAGGTGGAATGGTCTCTAGATGGCCCCTCTTTCAGTTTCTGTCCCAAACTTTGTCTCCATATTTGCTCCCTTGAGTATTTTTGTTACTCCTTCTAAGAAGGACCGAAGCACCCACACTTGGTCTTCCTTCTTCATTAGCTTCATGTGGTCTGTGAGTTGAATCTTGGGTATTTCAAGCTTCTGGGCTAATATCCAATTATCAGTGAGTGAATAACATGTGTGTTCTTTTGTTATTGGGTTACCTCACTCAGGATGATATTTTCTAATTCTGTCCATTTACCTAAGAATTTCTCGAGTTCATTTTTTTTAATAGCTGAGTAATACTCCATTGTGTAAATGTACCACATTTTTTTTTATTCATTCCTCTGTTGAAAGACATCTGGCTTCTTTCCAGCTTCTGGCTATTATAAATAAGGCTGCTATGAACATAGTGGAGCATATGTCCTTGTTATATGTTACAGCATCTTCTGGATATATGCCCAGGAGTGGTATAGCTGGATCCTCAGGTAATGCTATGTTCAATCTTCTGGGGAACCACTAGACTGATTTCCAGAGTGGTTGCACCATCTTGCAATCCCACCAACAATGGAGGAGTGTTCCTCTTTCTCCACATCCTCACCAGAATCTGCTATCACCTGAGTTTTTTTTATCTTAGCCATTCTGACTGGTGTGAGGTGGAATCTCAGGGTTGTTTTGATGTGCATTCTCTGATGACAAAGGATGCTGAACATTTCTTTAGGTGCTTCTTGGCCATTCGAGTTTCCTCAGTTGAGAATTCTTTGTTTAGCTCTGTACCCCATTTTTTAATAAGGTTATTTGGTTGTCTGGAGTCTAATTTTTTGAGTTCTTTGTATATATTGGATATTAGCCCTCTATTGGATGTGGGATTGGTAAAGATTTTTTTCCCAATCTGTTGGTTGCCATTTTGTGCTATTGACAGTGTTCTTTGCCTTACAGAAGCTTTGCAATTTTATGAGGTCCCATTTGTCAATTCTTGATCTTAGAGCATAAGACATTGGTGTTCTGTTCAGGAACATTTCCCCTGTGCCCAAGTATTCAAGGTTCTTCCCCACCTTCTCTTCAGTGTGTTAGTTTCAATGTATCTGGTTTTATGTGAAGGTCCTTTATCCACTTAGACTTGAGCTTTGTACAAGGAGATAAGAATGGGTTGATTTGCATTCTTCTACAGGTTGTCCTCCAGTTGAACCAGCACCATTTGTTGAAAATGCTGTTCTTTTTCCACTGGACAGTTTTAGCTCCTTTGACAAAGATCAGGTGATCATAGGTGTGTGGGTTCATTTCTGGGTCTTCAGTTCTATTCCATTGATCTTCCTGCCTGTCTCTGTACCAATACCATGCAGTTTTCATCATTATTGCTCTGTAGTACAGCTTAAGGTCAGAGATGGTGATTCCTAGCCAATATCAAACTAAATGGAGAAAAACTTGAAGCAATCCCACAAAGATCAGAGACTAGACAAGGCTGCCCTCTCTTTCCCTACTTATTCAATATAGTACTGGAAGTCCTAGATAGAGCAATTAGACAACAAAAAGAAGTCAAAGGGATACAAATAGGAAAGGAAGAAGTCGAAATATCATTATTTGCAGATGATATGATAGTATATTTAAGTGACCCTAATCATTATTTGCAGATGATATGATAGTATACTTAAGTGACCCTAAAACTTCCACCAGAGAACTCCTAAACCTGATTAAAAAAAACTTCAGCAAAGTGGCTGGTTATAAAATCAACTCAAACAAATCAGTAGCCTTCCACTACTTGAAAGATAAACAGACTGAGAAAGAAATTAGGGAAATGACACCCTTCACAGTAGTCACAAATAATATAAAATACCTTGGTGTGAATCTAGCCAAGCAAGTGAAAGATCTGTAAGACAAGAACTTCAAGTCTCTGAAGATAGATACTGAAGAAGATCTCAGAAGATGAAAAGATCTCCCATGCTCATGGATTGGCAGGATTAATATAGTAAAAATGGTCATCTTGCCAAAAGCAATCTACAGATTCAATGCAATCCCCATTAAAATCCCAACTCAATTCTTCACAGAGTTAGAAAGAGAGATTCTCAAATTCATTTGGAATAACAAAAAACCCAGGATAGCGAAAACTATTCTCAACAACAAAAATATGACTTTCAAAGTTGTGTTTGCAGTTCACATTTACAGACTTAAAATTACTAAACAGACATTTAAAATTACTAAACAATGGTATAACACCTATTTGCATAGTATTTATTTGGCATTATAAGCAATAGATAATCGGGAAGATTTAAGGTATACAGGAGTCTGTGTAGGGGTTATATGCAAGAACATCATCATCTTGAGTAAGGCTTTGATGTTCATGTGAGGTATGGGAACCAATTTCTTGTAAATACTAAGAGCTGGCTTCGTTAAGTACACTCTCCCCTCACTATCCTGTGGTGAATGGGTAAAAGTTACAAATCTTGGAAACCTTCATAGAATCCATCAACACAAGGCTGGGTCTTACCTCAGAGTGTTATATGCCTTCTTGGGCCCATCCTACTTACCTGCTAGTCACCCTTACTGGGCTTCAAAGAACCCTCAGTACTTAGGGAATAAGAAAAAAACTCCATCTGATCTGAGTGAGACACAGGCTATGTGTATTGAAAACTCCTTTGCCTGCTTCCAAAATGGAAATGGGGTTGGACTGATTGTTAGAAGAGAGGCATGGTTAAGGAAGAGTGGAAGAAACAGACCTCTTTATGGGTGACGTCAATCAAGGGCCTCTGTCCTAAGAGATGAGGGACAGGGCTGAAACAAGACTCAGGACTGAGGGCTGAGCATACTCTGAGAGTGGCCGCTATGACCTCATGGCCTGTAGACAATTTACTTCACATAACTCTGGTCATGTAGATGCCAGGGGCTCAGACATTTGAGCGATAACGAAATCCTTGGTTTCTAAGCAACCTTGAGACAATTTCAGTCAAAGATTCTGCATTCAACCCTTCCTACATGCAGCCACAGACTGGAATCAGTTAAGATTCCAAAATAATAAATGGTCTTGGTAACTCAGAGGCAACCATGAACTTGTCTAGGCTGATATAAAAGAAAAATCCATTCTCAAGCCAGGAGCTCCATTATTACTTCGGGCTGATGTCTTGATTAATGCTTACGTTCATACGTGCTGTTTTGTTAGTAAAGGGCTAGTGACTTATTTTCTGGCTAGCTTTTATGTTACCCATTCTTCCTTTTTTCCTCTATCAATCTCTCCCATGGACAGCACACAGAGTTGGAAGAGGGCTCCACTCAAGGTTACCTTGCCAACAGGCGCCGACAGTAAGTTGCATGGCTATGTGAGATGGATGAATGGGCCAGTCATTGGTCACCAGGTATGGTTCATATGTTGCTCCATCCATGTACAGGGTGACCACAGGGAACTCCACATTGATGACATAGTAATGCCATTCTTTGTCACAAATCTAATGGGGGGGAAAAGAACACACAGAGAGAAGCAATGCTTAAAATTAAATCTACAGTGCATCACCAAACAGCTCTTTAAAATCTCATTCTGAAAGGAGAGAAAGATGCTTGGGGGTTAACGATTATTAGCCCAAAGACTCAAAGAACATAGTTATGACATATATTATACATCACAGTTATCAGACACAATGAGAAGAACCCAAATAGATCTAGTCATCAGCTGAATCCAGCTATCCGTCAGTGTTTAGAGGATTGGCTCCAGGAACCAATCTGAGTTTAAAATCTGGCTGAGTTTAAAATCTGCAGATGTTTAAGTTTCTTCCATAAAATGGCGTTGCATTCGCACATACCACATGCATATCCTCCTGTGTACTTTAAATCAACTCCAGCTTACATATAATACCCAGTGCAATGTTAATTCTTTAAATAATTGCTCAGCTGTATTGCTTAGGAACTAACAACAAGAAAAGGAAAAGGCTACTCATATTTAATTTGGGAGCAATGTTTTAGTTGAGTGGATTCATGGATGCAGAATCTTCAGGCATGGGGGATGGACTACATTTGAAAATGGGAAGAAAGAACATTTTATTCACACATTTACCACCTATTTAGTTGGACTTAATAACTACTTAGTTAGATGGATAGGTTAGAGTGTCTGTTTACATTTGTTTGAATAAAATTTTACTTACTTCTTCAATATAGAAAAAAGTGCAATTGAAAACATTTTTTTTCTATGTCTTGGGTTAGATGGAGCTGTACAAAGAATAGTGCCCAGTGAGAGTAAAGCTAAAGATTAAGACAGACGAGAAGAGGAGAAAGAACAGTGGAAGAAGAAAGCAACAGAACAGTTGGGATTCAGGGCTAGAGAGTATCTAAAGTAAAGGCAGACTTAAAAAAAAGGAAGAAGCAGGAACCCCAAGGAATTGGAGCCCCAAATCCCGATGTTTCTATGTTAAGCATCTGAGAAGCTGGTGTAGCCTAGCACTTCCAATTCAAGGAAAGTAAACTCCAAGGGGAGACAGATTTTCTAGCAGGACTTTGCCTTCCTTTACCTTGATACACGTAGGGAGGCAGAGATAGGCCACAAATGGAACCTTCTGGCCTGTGCTGGGGACTGGCTACTCTTATGATATGTCCTTTCATGACCTGCCATACTCAGGAGTCCTGTCTTTTCCAGGATTGGGAACCATCATTAATGGACTGTAGAATTTCAGGAGTGAGGCTGATTTTGGCTGTCACCCTCACTTGGTTGAGAACCACAAGGGGGAATCAATGAAGCATACCTCTGGTGTAACAGTGAGGCCATTTCTAGGGATCATTGCCATATGGCTCCATAGAACTTTTGACCTAATGAATGAATTAATCACTTAATGGATTTATTATATGGCCATATTATTAGGAGGTGGTGAAAGCTCGGGGTTGTGGGGCCTAGTTGGAAGAAGAGGTTACTAGGAGGGTGTCCCTGGGACTGTATCTCACCCTGGACATTTCCTTTGTTCTTTCCTGAGAACTAAGGATGGCTCTGCTTTGCCACTCTCTCTCTTATGATGGGCTGACATCTCTGAAACAAGGAGCAAAAGCAGCTCTTTGTAGTTATTTGGTTACAGTGGTGCCATAGTAACTGAACCAGGAGGAGCCACAGTTCTTGACCCAAGAGAGCAGACTCACACTGTACAATTTATAAAAAACCGTGGGAAGGGAGGCAGGAACCAGAAAAGGCAGCAAAACTAGTGAACAGTGCTTTCCTCCCTCTGTGCAGGCCCGGGTTCTTTCCTTTGTGCTTAGTCCCCATCCTTCCCTCTGCATCCCCACAGATGGCGGGGGAGGCTGATGAGTTCTACATGAAGGTGACCCCCAAGGTGAGGGCATCAAAGTCCCCCCTCCATCCTGCACTGGATTAAATGTGCTGTTTCTCATGAATAGATAACACCAACAGGGATGCTAAATGATCTTTTCCCTTTCATTTTGGAATAAGAAATTTCCCCTTAATGTTCTTTTTATATTGTCCCATCTCATGTCTCAGAAAATTACTCCTTTTGAAGCCTGTTAGTCTGATAAAGCCTGAAGAATATTTTAGGGACTTTAGTAGGCAAGCAGGAAGGGTCCAGGCAGCTCAGTCCAGTGTCTTGTTGAATTCAGTGAGAGTCCTTGACTCGGTTTACACTCCACACTTCATTGATGTCTTGGATATGACCTTATCTGGAGGTTGAGATTTTAGGTTGAGCCTGTGACTGGAATGGGTGCTCCCAGATTATAGGGGTGGTATACAGGAGGACCTAAAGACAGAGTCTAGGGACCTGGAAGAGTGATGAACTAAGGGAGTATTTGAATGGAGCACCCCATCTAAGGGATCTCAACGTACCCTTGTTCGAAGTTGGAGTCAAAGATAGTCAGGCATCGAAAGCAACCTGGAAAATGGTTTATATCCTGGGAATAGTCCAAGAGGTATCTGAAAGCTCTTGGCTAGGTCCAAGGAGATAGTAAAGTATTCCTGGACACATGTCCTCCCTCATGGAAAGTAAGCCATCAGGGATGGCCTTGTAGGTAGCCTATGAGTGCTCCCTGTCCTGGGTTCCTCACTACCTTCATAGCCAGCAGTCATCCTCTTTGTGCACATGGCAGGTTGATTCCCATGTACTTCAGATCCATCCTATCTATTCTCCTTGCTGAAGATCAAGGAGAATAGTCCTCTGGTCTTAATTCCTCAATATTCAGCTGTTTCATAAGACAACAGAAAAAGTTTCCAAGGAAAAGTCAGGACCATTTCACATCTTAAGAGCAGCACTGCCCTTCCCAATATTGTAGTTTGTCCTAGATGCATTTCCTACAGTTTTTCTGAATGGAAAATGTTCATGACACCTCTCTTGATAAAATGAGCCTTTGTCCTTAGCTGAGCCTCCTAGTTGGGGTGAAGGGGCTTCTCCATCCTCATTAGCATATCCAAGGCTCCCAGCAGCCTCAAATATGCCTACAATATGCTTTCAACCTTGAAGATGGGAACATTTCTATTACAGATTTCATATAAAAACCCTGAGAAGCAATGGCTGTGAAAGCCCTATTGGGATCACACTGTGTTAATGATTTGAAAGTTTGCATGTATCAGTTAATGTTGGCATTGAACTTCACAAAGCCCACTGTAAGTGGCCATGTGATGTGGATATGGATATCCTATAACATACTTAACTATTCTCTCATTATCAGATTAATTTTATAATAACAATTACAAATGATACTATAATCAATTTCTTGGGCATAAATATTTGTCTCCGTTTCTGATTATATCCTTAGAAAAGATTCCTGGAAGGAGACTTAATGGCTCAAATATTATAGCTATTTTTAAGGATCTTGATTCATATACTGATTTTTTTCCAGTGAAAAAATTGTAATTATTCTTTTACCCATAGAATGTGAGAAGGCTCCTGTATTATGCCATTGCCACATTAAGTAACAAAAAGAAAAAAGAAACAGGCAAAATCCTAGAAATTTGTGAAGGAATACATCTTGTCTTATTTTTGTAATGAGTCACAAAAGATGGTACAATTTATGTATTCCCAAATCAAAACAGAGGCTACTACCTATGTGAGGAGCAGCCAAGGCTTACAGGAACAAATAGAACTGTACTCAGAGCTCTTAATTGGGCATCCAAACAGTCTTTTAGTTCATACTAAGCTTATGGCTGCAGACTTGTCCCAATGAGCTATGTCAGCAGCTGAAGGAAATGCCTAATTAGAGTTTCATAAATGTGGATCTATGATCAGGAAGAGACCCGCATTGACCTCAGCTGGAACGGCAGGGACAAACTGTAATTGAAAAATGGTCGAGCCAGGAGGCAGCAGAAATAGAAGTATTGCTACATAGGTCAACCAAGACAAGGAAACCAGGCAAAGTGACCTTTCCTTAGGGGAGAGACGAATTTTAATTTTAACTGTGTGTGTGAATCACTGGCACACCTAACTGGCTCGATGCCTATCCCATGATGCCCCACAGAATGGATGCCCAAGGCATGACCTAGACTAAGCTACTTCCTTTTCAGAAGCCCTGCAGGTGTGATTCTATGTTAGGTGGCCACAGCTGCCCTTTAGATAGTAAGTGGAAAAGAGGTCAGAGATCCAGAGACACCCACATAGGAAGAATATGATGTTAGAAGTTTGTCTTCAGAGCTCCTGACAGTCTGATTCAAATACCACATCTAGGGCCAGGTTGGAAGCTCTGGCTTAGTTTCTCCATTAATTCAGGTATATATTTTAATGCAGCTATTCAGTATGGTATACACTGATTTTGTGTCAATTACTATGTTTATTGGGGTTGTGAAAGAACTTATGGAACAGATTCTTTGCCTTCAGGGGTTTCAACCTATTGGAGAGGCAAAGAGGAGGGGTGTGGGAGCTAGGGGCCCATATATTAAAATATTCCAATATAATATGGATTGGAATAAGTGTTGCAACTCAGGTGTGGAGCACTTCAAGGTTCCAGAGAATGGAGAGATCTTTTCAGCTGGGAGAGAGTAGAATTCTGGGTGAATACCACAGCAATGTTAAGATTTCATTGGGCATAGAAGATAAGAACACATTTCAAGAAAATGAAGCAGAAACCTCTTATTCCTTTAATTGGTCTTTTTTTCCCCTCCCACTGTTGGAGGCACCGGTTTAGCAGCAGATGGAGTCCAATTCTTTCAGTCATTTCTGTAGAGACTTGCAAAAAGCATAGCCTATTTTGTGAAAAACAACCCAAAAACCTAGCTGATGCTTCCAGTCCAACTGAGGTGTTGATAAAAAGGCTTGTCATACCCTGAAATTCATAGTCATCTTAGGTCTGTGAAAGGAGCCAGGTAAGCCCACGGTGTGTGTGTGTGTGTGTGTGTGTGTGTGTGTGTGTGTGTGTATCTATGTGTATATGTATGTGTGTGCATGTGCAAATGTGTGTATGTGGTGTGTGTATGCATGTATCTGTGTATATGTATGCGTGTGCATGCATATATGTGTATATGTATATGTGGTGTGTGTGTATATGCATGTTCGTATGTGTTTATCTATGTATATATGTATGTGTATGCATATGTATGTGGTGTGTGCGTGCATATATATGCGTGTGCGTAAGTGTGTGCAGGTGTATGTGTGTGTGTGTGTGATGTACTAGGGAGATGGAAGCAGCAGACACGGATGCAGATTGGGGTAGGACAAGAAGTTTGAGAGAGATGAGGAACATGAGCTGAGGCTGCAAGCATCCTTAGGAGCTGGAGGAGTGACGACCCGTGTTGCCTTTATTTGTAGGCAACAGGAAGCCTGGAGGTCTCTGGGTGGGGAGGGGATGGCAGTTATAGCAACAATCAATCTTGGACCATGCTTTCCATTTATAAGCAGCTCTCCATACTCTTGCCTAGGCTACTCAACTCCCCACTAGAGCAAGAGGATCAATTCTGCTCCAGGGAGCTTGTGAAATGAGTGAAAGAAATGACATGGCTTCCTATCACAAGGAATGTGTAAAGTTATCGGGAGTTAGAGGTGACGCTCAGGCCACTGTGGGCTTTGATGCTTAGCTTCCTGTCCTTTCATTTCACACAATGGCATCACATTCCATCACAGAGCAGAGAGACTCGGCTGCTGGACAGTGGGCTCACAGGTCAGAATATCCCTGAACAGCTGCACCTGGAGATCCTACAGGCACTTCCAATGTACTGTGTCCCAAGCTGGGCTCACAGTGCTTCCCCCTGATGCCAGTCTAAACATGCTCTCTGTGTCCTGTCATCCAAGTCCCATGTGATCTCTCATCTAAGTCACCACACCGCACAGCTTTAGTCTTCACTCTGCCCTCTATGGCTACTTTGTTGTCTTGTTCTGATGCTTCCATCTTGTCCTCTTTCCTTTCTGTCCCTCAGCACCCGACTCCTATTCAGCACCTGCTATACTTGCTAGAGAAGGCAAAGAGAGAGGCAGAGAGAGAACCGGGGAGGCAGACGTGGTAGACAGCAAGGTGGAGGCGCTTAAGCAATAGAGGGTTCTGTAGTGATGGAATGACATAAATTTGGGTTGGTCAGCAGAACCAGTTGTCCCTGGGGTTTGTGGGAGCCACAAAATGGGATGGACAAGGAAGCAAGACAAAGGGGCAGAAGAGAATCCATGTAGGCTGAGTCTGGGGTTCTGGGATGATTGGCTGAGTAGTACAGCTTTCTTTTTATTATTATTAATTTCTTAGGATTTCTGTTCTGAACTTTGGGAGGAAAAATCTTTTCAATTCTTTGCTGCAACAATGGCTGAATTTAGTGAAGGCACCAACAATGTTTTTAGCACATTTTACTAGTCTTTCTGTAGGGATAATCTTTTGTGCACTGTGTAAAAGCATCATCTGTCAATAAAAGGCTGATGGCCAATAAGCTGAGATGGATTAGAAGATGGGACATCCATCAGAGAGAGAGAGAGAGAGAGAGAGAGAGAGAGAGAGAGAG
>NW_021621048.1:7493987-7548397 GCF_004785775.1 Grammomys surdaster
AAGGAGGGGCAAAGAAGAAGGAGAAGAAGAAGAAGAAGAAGAAGAAGGAGGAGGAGGAGGAGGAGGAGGAGGAGGAGGAGGAGGAGGAGGAGGGAGGGAGGGAGGGAGGGAGGGGGAGGGAGGGGAGAGAGAGAGAGAGAGAGAGAGAGACTGACTGACTCTGGGAAGGAGCCAGGCATGGGAGATTTGCCACTGAGGCATGAAGGAAGTTGGACATATAAAACTGAGGTGAAGTAACCAGCCATGTGGCAGGACTTAGATTAGTATAAATGGGCTAATTGAGTTATGGCTTATTTGGAGAGCAAGCCTAGATTAAGACCTAGGCATAAATATATAAATAAGTCTCTGTGTCCTCTTTCGGGAGCTGGGACAGACCTAGAAGAAGATCAAACTGTGGCATCTTTCCTCGTCCAAAACACACTGAGATGCTGGGTAAAATATAACAGCAGTAGGAAAATAAAGAACAAGGATAAGGTATCTGGGAAGAGAGCTCTTCAGATATCAAACACAAAGGAGTTAGAGATGGGAACTGAAACTGACGACTGCTGAGGGCTGTGCTCTACCCCATCTGTGGGAGTCTCAAAGACCCTTGAAGAGAAGAAGGGGTTTTTAGGTCCTTGGACCTTGGCATAAAGAAAATTTGTGCTTGGATAGTTGCATGAAGTTTGTACTGTGAGTGGGCAGCTTGAAGCCTGGATCCAAGGAAAAATACTGCTGCTGACCTAGGGCTGAAGGGTAGAAGCCAGCTGAGTACTTTGTCTCCTAGGTTTGCTCTATGCCTGGGCATCAGGTCCAGGTGCAGACAGCTGACACAGGATGGAAGCCCTGAGCTCAGAAACTCACTTAAAATGTATCTGTAAAGCCCATGGAGCCCTTAGACAAGACAAATTCAAATACATTATCCATGGATGGGATTGAAGATAACCGGACTGTGAGCTAGAACCAAGAGGGGACTGTGTAGCATCTCCACTTTGCCAAGGAAAGGGTCCCCTCTTTTTGATAATCCATTTAAGATATTCCCAGGGGGTTACCTGCACTTCTGCCAGTGTGCTTCCTGTGGAGGTGACTATGACAGGTCGGGTAGCATCCACTGGGCCTTCTGTCAGAAAGATGACTCAGGACCACAGGCGCTCAGGGACAGGGATACAGCGGATGGCCTGTGTCTAAAAGACTATCGGTGTTTGAAATTTGTTTGAGCAACATTTGGGCAAATTGCCAAAACAATCCTGAAAACTGCCCTTGGACTTGGATTTGGAACACATAAATAAAGTACCGCTCAATATGCAGGACTTCAGTTACTCCACAGGGACCGAAAAGCGCACCAGTCCTTTCTTAGACACTGGTGGTGTGCCTGGCACCCAGACACCCTGGAACTGTGGCTTGACACTCTGTGTTCTCCCTCCCCCTCCCCTCTCCCTCTCTCCATAATCAGCCGGTTCAGTCGCTCATTCATTTGTTTCTTCATTCATTCATTTATTCATTCATTGTTTTTAATCCAGTGCCTTCAAAGGATTCGAATTAGATCTCCCTCCCCCACCCCTGAATGATGCCCACTTTGGCTCCCTTCGTGTCTCCAGTTACCACTATTTTCGCGTACTTTAAAGAGCCCAGTGCTATTAGTCACTCCTCTAATTAAAAGAGTTTCCCTCACCCACCTTGTGGCCTGCCTATAAAGTCTTCAGAGCCCCACGAAGGAAGGATTGGTGGAGTTGGATAAGAGTCAGAGATCAGAGCCAGTGAAGCCTGGATCGGGCCTTCCCAGAGCTCGGGTTTAGTCTCCAGCTCAGGAGTCACAAGGGCCCCATTTTTTTCACTCAGGAAAATGTTCTTCTGTGACCCTTTAAGGCTTTGGTTTCCAACTGTGAGTCTATAAAATGTTGCCTTGCAAGATGTACCACACAAATGCTCTTTGGAAAACCTCACTTAATTCAACTCAACAGGTTGGTTTCAGCAGGATTTCCAAAGCATGGTACTAGGCTCACAGGCAACAGCAATTCTTGGGAACTTGCTAAGAAGGCCGACTTCCCCGAGGCCCCAACCCTAGTCCGTACTTCTAACAAACCAGAGGCTCCAGGGTGGTGCTTGGCAGGCTGTGCTGGATAGGCTGTTTCAGCAAGCCTGCAGGCAGCAAACTGCTATGTTTGAAAACCTGCACTTAGAGATGCATGTAGGTAGGTTAATCTCTGTCAGGTTGACTACATTTAAAACCTTAAGAGCTGTGCCTCTGGGCCTGTCTGTGTGGATCTTTCTAAGAGAGGTTTAACTAAAGGATGACCCACTCTGAGTGTGGGCAAGATCATTCCATGGTCCCAGGGTTCCAGACCACGTTACAGGAAGAGAGTTGAGCATCCATCTCTCCCTGCTTCCTGACTGCTCAGCTATCTCATGCCATGGTCACCACAGCTTGAGCTGCCAGAACACCATCCTGTTGGGATGGGTTTAACTCTGGAACCCAGAGGCAAAATAAAACCTCGCCTCCTTAAGTTACTCTTGTCTGGATTTTTTTCCACAATGAAAAAGTAACATAATTTCAGAAGCTTACTTGTTTTCTTTCTTACTAGGCACTTGTAATAAAAATTCCCAGAGGATTATTGCAAAATTCATTCAGTTTTTCCAACCCATGTTTATTGTATTTTCACTGCCTCTCAACACTTCCTGGTCCCAGGGATATGGCAGTGAGTTACACGCCATTGTCCCTTCCCCCATCACCAGAAGCTGGGGCTCACATGTTCTTCCTCCTGCTTTTCTGAAACTCTGGGGTGATTACCCCAAGACGAATGTCTGTCCTTGACAGGTCACACTTTCTTCCTCTTTCAGACTTTGCTTCTAGCATGAGCCACTGACTTCCCTCAGGATGTTTCTTCATGAATTTCCAGAGCCAGGTGACATCTGTCAGGGCCCTGAGGCACAGATTCAGAGCCTCAGGGGGCCTGTATGCCTGCTGGAGCTTGTAAGCTTAAATATACCAAGCCAATTCTATATTTTACCTGGTCAGGAAGCATATGTTTTAAATTTGAGATGTAGGAAAGGGACCCCTTTTCCATGGGTGTTCTTATACTGAGCAGTATCAACTGCACAAAGCCAAAGCAGCCTTTGCCTCCAAACAGGAACAGTGTTGAGGAGCATATAAAGTATAGACTGTGAAGTCTTCCACATACAAGAAGACTGAACAATTAACATTGACTAGTCCTCTTGTCCAAGCAGAGGATAGAGGAGGCCACAGCAGACACAGGGGCTTCTGTACAACAGACAACAGCTTCAGTGGCTTTGTATGTAGGGGTTTACATCATTAAATACTGGGATCTAGGCCCTGGGAGTCTCTGGCTACGGAAGACGGATTGGATCGTCTCATAAATCTCTGTTGATCTCAGAGTCTGGCAGTTCTACATTCCTATCGAAATCCAGAGGCTATGAGCAAGTCAGCTTAGAAATGGAACCTAAAGTTTACTGAGTAGCAGTTTCCGTGTGTCTAAAAAGAGTAGAGCACTGTAGGGGGTGAGTGAAGTCCTCAGTGAGTGTGTGCTGTTGGTTGTGTATAGCCATGTCTATGATCCTAATGCCCCAGACCCATGGGAGTGACAAAGCTTCCCATGGGTGAATCTCAGAGAGATGTCAAAGGCTTCCCTGCATGAGGCTCAGAGAGATGGCAAAGTCTTCTTCTGGTTCATGCTTGGATGTTGATGGTGTGTGCAAAAAATGTCCACTAGCTTTCTCTCCCTGGGTGTTTATGGCCTGAAGATGGTTCTCTTGTAGAGACTGCTCCTATAGAGATTAGCTAAAACTGCCCCTTTTGTTCGGCAGCATACCGATAAGGCCAGCCCCCTGGTTTATCAGCATGTAATAATCCCACTTCCTTGACCAGCTTTATATAACAACCCTGACTCCCTGTTCAACTGTAATATAATAAGCACACTGGGCTTCTGCTCACTGCGGTTTCTCTGTCAGAGAGACCAGGCTAGTCGATTCCCAGCTTTCTTATTTGTGTGTTGTCTGTTTTTCATTCTCTTGTTGGCCCTAGTTAAGGTTCCAGGACCCAGGCTATACAGGCATCCAGTAAGAAGTTGTGATTTGTTCAACAACATTGATTTTAGTGATAAGAAGTCAGTGTTGTGGTATGAATTTATTAAATAAAGAGAGTGAAATAGACTCAGTTTCCTCTCTTAGAGGAGAAATGGCACTTAAGCATTCTGACATGAGCTGTCTGCTGGACAGAGAGAGCTTCGGTGTGATGGTCCAGACTCACTGAAGGAAAGGAGGAGGGCAAATGAGCTAACAGGGTAAGGGCATTCAGGGCAGAGGGACATGGAGCAAGACGTAGGAGGGGGGTTGTAGCATAGGAATGGGAGGCCTGGGCGGGCAGGGGCCTGGCAATGCCAGCTGCTTTCCTCTCTTAATTCTACTAGCATCAGCACCAGCTGGGGTCCACGCCCAGCTTTCCTGGTCTTTGCTCTTCCCCATTCCCATTCTGAGCCAACACAGGGTAGCAGTGCAGTCTGCATTGAAGCTGTGGACCTAGACCTCTCAGGGTCAGATTCTGATGCCATTCTTACCCAGCTGTGTGAACTCAGGTGAGTCACACTCCCTTTCCGGGCCTTCACTTACAGTGTGGAGCTGAGAACATCAGTAGCTGCCTCGTGGAGCTGTGATACACACAATCTCCTGCAAACACAGCCTTACGTGGCTCATGCTAATCAAGGCTAGTGTCATCACGGCTGCTGGCGCCTGCCCCCGCTCATGGGTCTACTTACATGGTTCTGGCATGAGGTCTCTGCTGTTGCCAACAGCTCATGTGAAGAAGTCCCCACCCCTGCCCATCTTCCTCTCTGCACTTAGGAACCACTTCCATGGCACCAGCCTGGGTCCGTCTTTGCTGTTCTTGCCCCTGCTCCACATCCAAGGCACACACGGACATTTACATCTTTTTATATCCATGTCTAAATAATATAATCTATCCATTCACTTCAACAAGTAATCAATGTCAAAAATTAAGATACTTGACACTTTTTCTAGTAAATCCTTCTCACTCAGTATGTATTTTATTCTCACAGTATATCTTATTTCAAACTAGCCACTGTTAAAATGATTAAGGGTCACCCGTATCCTATTGGAGAGCCCTTCTCTGTATCCTGAGGTCTCCAAGGATAAGGACCATGCCTATTGTATATCTCTTATGGACTCCTGTGGCATGTTGAACCTCAGCCAGGTATCAAGTGGGTTCTCTCTAAGGACTGACTGTACAAAGGGAGGCAGGGATGAGAGAGCGGATGAGAGTGTGCATGTCCTATAACACCCCCGTGCCTTGTGTCCTTCACAAGGGCTTCACTCTGACACTGGGCACATGGCCCTTAAGAAACAAAAGAAACAACTCTGCTTGCTCTTTTTCCAAAGAAAAACTAGGGTGGGGCTTAGGACCCCAGGGGTCCAAGGCACTCTCATGAAGAGAGAATTGCAAAGAAATGTGGGGTGAGAATTCATCCGTGTATACACAGGGCCTGCACAGGAAAACCCTGTAAGGAGGAAAGATGGGAGCAGGGTGTTGGCAACATCTCTAATGCATCCCTTAGCTCCTTAAGGATTTGACAGAGGAGGTAAGGAAAATTCTTTGGTATAAAATGTTTCTTTCCTTTTGTTCCTTCTTACCGAGATAAATATCAGAGTTTTCACAAGTAACTTCCCTCACCCTGAAGGGTGGCATTTGTGAGAACCTAGAGAAGTGGGAAGGGGAGGATAGTTCAGAGTACAATTTCAGTCATTCTTTAGCCCAGAGGTGGGCAGGGACCCTCTCAGTGTGACACAACTGGCTCATATTGTTCATGGCAGGGAAGACCCCAGAACTCCTCTCTCTTATCTTCAGGCCTGGGTTTTAAAAGATATTTCTTGGCAAAGAGAATAAGTCTGCACGAACCCCCTAACACATTAAACAAGCAGGAAGCTTGGTCGTGGATTTGAAAAAACAGCACACCCTACAACTTCATTCTGTTTCTCTAAGTACTGAGGTTGGCTCTCCATTAATATAGGCTATCTGTAAGTGACGCAGGGTGGAATCCTCACAAGTTAAAAATAAAAGGGAAAAATCTCAGTGGAGATCTTTAGAGAAACATAATTGCAATTTTGTTGATATATCTCATATCTCAGTCTGCTGGGGAAAAAAATCCACTGAATAATTCAAATAATAAATCCTGCACCCAGAGAAAGTAGAGTGATCTAGAATTGAAACGTTTAAGTGTTTCCACTTTAAAGACACTGTATCTGTTGGCAGAGAGCATGTTCCATATGTCAGAGCTCGCAGGGGACTTCCTGGCTGGTCACAGGGGTATGTGCCTGTCTGTATTGGGACCAGCAGAGACTAGAACACATGCACAGAAGCGCTGTGGGTTTCCAGCACAGAGCACTCCTGAAACTGATCTTGCTCCGGTGGGGCTTGGGGCTATCAGCAAGCTATGCTGTGATCCTCACAGTAACACTCCAGACAAGCTGACTCATGCTGCCTCCGCTGGATCACCTGCTCCCTGTAACACCATTTCCCTGAAGAGGTAGACCTACATTTCACAACTAGTTTTCTAAAGAAGGATTGCCAACAGGTTGCCTCTGCTTGGCCCTCCACAGCAGAGAAATTGGGTATTTACTCCGAAGAACAAATTAGGCCATTATCTTTGGGGGAATCTGTAGGACTCTTTGGGGAACAGTTGTAGTTTAAAATCCATGCTAACATTGAAAATTTTGAGCACAGGCTCCTTCCAATATTATGAATATTTACCAAGTGGAATTTTCACACCTGGGTTTTGAGCTCTAAAAAGATCGGAAAAACTGCTTAAAATCTAGCTATCTCCACCACCTAAACAAAAACAAGTGAAAATGGAAAGTGGAAAAATTTACAGCAGGGCCAGACCCAACTTTCTGGCTTTGGAAAGGTAAGATGGTCCATTCATTTCTGTGCTCTGCTTCCCATGGACCGCCTAGGATAAACTCCATCAGTGCCCATTATAGGCAAGGCACAGACCTGTTCCACGCTTCAGTCTGATTGTGGATGTCAAGACATGAAGTAAATGCATCTCTGCTTCCACTGAAGTAAGTGGCTCATGCATCTTGGCTCAGAGCCAAGCCACACTGTTCAGAAAGCAGATTATTGTGAACTTTGTGTACAAGACTAGGGAGGTCTCCAGTCCTCTGACTTTGTTGTCATGGCTGTGTGTGTGTGTGTGTGTGTGTTCCTCATGACCCCCTTATGTAATGGTCAAGGGAACCAGCAGTCTTCAAAGAATATCAGAGTGACTGGGCCTGCTCCTGAAATAGTCCCTAATTGTCCCTGAACTCTCAACCTGAGCGGTGGATGGAAGGCATTGTATTAGTGCAAGCCATCAGAGAGAACGGGAGCCCGGCTGAAGATGGAAAGAGATAGTTTGACTGTAGCTGGGGTGCCCAGAGTTAAAGTATGAAAGAGAAAGCAGCAGCATCCATCATCCAGTGTCAGGGTTCCTCCCTTCACTGGGGACCCAGAGCAAGAGCAGCAAGCTTGGTACTCAATTATTATAATGACTGCCTCCGAACCCATTCATTTAGAAGTTATTTATGTATTTACATTCACTTCATTCCTCATCAGATTTAACATTAATTTGTGTTAATAATAGATCCTTAACAACCATCATTAATGGCCACAGAACTAATTGTTTTTCCATTAGTGAAGAATGCTTTATTAATTTCAAAGTGTTCCACAATACTACCTTCTTCTCCCCAGGAAGGATGAGTGAGTGTTGCATGTATTCTACAATGCAAAACAAACAACAACAAGAACAAAACAACAACAACAAACCCAACCAACCAACCAACCAACCAACCAACCAACCAACCAACCAACCAAAACACCAAGAATGCTAAAAGTTCAATGATTCTATCAGAAGTAGCTTACAGGGAAGATGTGCTGCAACCAGAGCCCAGCTCTCCTGAATTCTAATGCCATTTCTTCTTGGCTGACTTTGCAAAGTGATATAGTAAACATGGAAATCAAATGAAGACCAGCAACAACACAACAGGAATCAGCACAGGCATGGAGGAGAACATGTCTATTCATCATGATGATCCTTGTTTTAGGGTCATGACTTGAATGGTTTTAGGGGTGGCTTGAATGATTTTCTCTGACTCAGTGGCAATGACTCTTGATTGGAAAGTGTGTCTCTGACACACAGATATTCCGAGTGTATTTCTTCAATGGTCATATATAGCTGTGTATATTGTATCTATTGCTTGTTTCCTTGGTTGTCCAGTAACCAGCAAAGCTCCTGTTTGGACCAGCTTTTGTTCAGTTAGATGAAATGCCCGCATTAGCTCTTATGGGTGGCTAAGCAGGAATTTTGGGTTCAGCATCCCAGTGCTGACTAATGATGCCAAACCTTTGTGTTCAGGTGTGGAAAGCTCAACCCTGGCATGAGCTTCTCTGATCTCCCATAAAGCACCTCAGCTTCCAACCTTGCCTGGTCCTCCGTGAGATCTTTTGATTCTGTAGGATTTTTGTCAATGAGAGACATTCAGAGAAATATTAGACTCTATTGCCCATTCCTACACCATGTGACTTTGCCAATGGGTTGAGCTGCCTGGCCTGAAGATCAGCTTCTGTCATCTTTAGTTGCTCTCTAAGCATATGGTGCCAGGGCCGGAACCAGCTGGGTCTTTGTTGCTTGGGTTACAGTTCTCAGTCCAGAAAAAGAAAAAAAGAAAAGAAAAAAAATGCCCAACTTCAGTATATCCTCCCATGCCCTTGGCTGACCATATAATTACTAGGTCCAATTAAAGTAATTGCACATCAGGGACCTTGAAGACATTAGGAAATTAAAGGCCACATGTACACTGAGTTTCAGAAAGGTATATTGCTTTTGCTGCCATCAGTAGGTGGGGCTGTGAGTTATATAGCAAACATGGATGCCAGGGAATCAGGAGAAGAAGCCCCTAAGGGCAGCAGGCTTTTAGAGCTCTGTGCTGGGGTGAAGGGGACAGCAGGTATTATCAGAGTCAGGTGTGTGCATGTACTTTTTTTTTTTTTAGCAAAACCCTATAATCACATAAATCAGGTTTCCTCAGCCAATTATATAACTAGAGCCCAGCTGGTGAGAGTTGACTTACATGAAGATGAAGTAAAGGAAACCAGGTTATACTAAACAGTTTTTATTTTGACAACCATTGTTAATTAGGTAGGTTAGTATGAAAATTGATTCTATGTTCAAAATTCAGGAAAAAATGTTGGCATTGGGAATTTTAAAGACTTGCTATCTTTGAACAATCTTGAGGGTTTTTTGTTTGTTTGTTTTGTTTTTCTTTTAGACAAATGTAATCAAGGATAAAAGGAAATATCCTCAAGAGGAAAAACTTATACCTGGACTGCAATGTTGAGCTCCAGGCTTCCTTACTTTGAGGCAGTGGTTGTGAGCACTGGTTTTCAAGCAACTAATTCACCACACTTGGGAGCACTCAGGGAGAGAAGACAGAAAGGGGGCCTTGATGGTGCTGTTCTTATTGGAGAGAGCAGATGAGCAATGAGAAAGGAACTGTGGCATTTATTTATATGTTGACCCACCTGAAATATATTGGAATACCAATACAACATACACATATTTTTTAAGTTGGGAAATACGAACTGTGAAAAAGAAAATGTGGATTGGAAAATTGTTGTCTGAGATTCCTCAGGTCTTGGCACCATCTGGAGAAAACAAAACAAAACAAAACAAAACAAAACAAAACAAAACAAAACAAAACAAGACCGTTGGGACATGGCTGCTTCTTGATGCCTCCTATCCTTATGGAAAACAGCCCTGCAAGGTCTACCACATGCCAGGAATGTGCATCTCAGAGGCATAACCCAGCAGCACCTTGCACCAAGGTAGATTTTAGGCATGATGAAATTTGTATCCATGTCCTGTACAGTGTGGAATAGTCCTGATTCCCCCTTCTCCTCTCACATGAGACACGCTTAATTACTGCTGCTTACAGACTGTTTTGGAAGAATGTGAATCTCATCCAAATGCAACTTTATAGCACCCTCTCCTCCCATCCCTCAGTCTATGCCCCTCCTTCTCATCTTTGTACATTTGGTCTCTGCAATGTAAAGCAGATGCTCCCCAAATTTTACCTCAGGCCTTGCCTTAATAGGACTTATGACAAGGCACAGAGCTGAGAAGAACCTTTGGAGGAAGTGTACATGGGGTGGCTTCTGTGCTAAATGTATAATAAACGAATTGACACACTTTCACAGAGGGAACAGACAATGGAAGCTTTCAAGCAGCTAGCCCAAAGAGGAAACCTGATGCACTATACATCTTAGGCCCAGAGAAGGAACAGAAACCTACTGTTAAAACTGAAGACAGCCCTTCTATAGCGTCTAGACAGAAATCTATGTGTCATACAGTGGGAGCCCCTATGATGTGGAGACCATTGTTCTCAACAGTTTCATACATCTACTGAGTCCTGTGGGCTAGTTTTCCTAATGTTCTTTTATGTGGTCGAAAGGTTAACATCACGAAGTACCCTTGATCTGTCTGAGTCAGTTAGTGGGCGGAGCTTTCAGAGGATAGCCATGCTAGACTCCTGTCTGCAAGCATAACAATATCATCAACAGTGTCAGGGATTGGTGCCTGCCCAAGAGATGAGTCTCAAATTGGGTCTGTTATTGGTTGGCCACTCCCTCAGTCTCTGCTCATCCTCAATCTTTACATTTCTTTTTCTTTTTTTTTTCTGTTTTTCGAGACAGGGTTTCTCTGTGTAGCCTTGGCTGTCCTGGAACTCACTCTGTAGACCAGGCTGGCCTTGAACTCAGAAATCCGCCTGCCTCTGCCTCCCAAGTGCTGGGATTTAAGGTGTACGCCACCACCGCCCGGCTAAAGTAGAGATCCTTGAGCAACAGTCAGCCTTTTTGGTTTTTTAGATTATTTATTTATTATATGTGAGTACACTGTAGCTGTCTCCAGACACCCATATGAGGGCATCAGATCTCATTGCAGATGGTTGTGAGCCACCATGTGGTTGCTGGGATTTGAACTCATGACCTCTAGAAGAGCGGTCAGTGCTCTTAACCGCTGAGCCATCTCACCAGCCCAATCTTTACATTTCTTATAGACAGATACAGACACCCACAGCTGAACAGTTGATAGAGCTTGGAGACTTTTATGGAATAGGAGAAAGGATTACAGGCCCCAAAGGGGATAAGACACTCCACAGAAAGACCAAGATAATCTACTAACTGGACCCTTGGGTCTCTGAGACTGAACCAGCAATGGAAGAAAATACATGAGCTGGACCTAGGTCTCTCCCCACATATGTAGTAGATGTGTTACTTGGTCTTCAAGTGGGTCCCAAACAACTGGAGCAGGGGCTATTCCAAAAGTTATTGCCTGTATGTAGGATATGTTCTTCCAGACTTGAAGTGCCAGGGTGGGGAATTCGGGGTGGGGGGGCACCTGCTCAGAGCAGAAGGAAGGGGGAATGAGGGAAGGATTATGGGAGGAGATGATGGGAGGGGAGCAGTGAGCAGGATGTAAGGTGAATAAGTAAAAAAAAAAGTACCCTTCAAAGAGCAGAGGTTTTAGAGGCTGGTGAAGAGCTGTGTGACTAAAGAACAAGCTATTTCAATTCTCTGGCCCCGAGTGTCGTGATGACATCTGTGGTGACTGTTCTTTACACGTTGCTGTGATGGTTACAAGACCCTAGTTGGGGAGGGGGAGCTTAACATTTGTTCCTTTGGTTTCCCCCTTCATTAGGTGATTATTACTCAGACCATGATTTGACAGAGTAGTGGTTCTACCAAATATTCCTCTGACCCCATACAACCCAGCTTGCTGTCTAGGGTAAAGTAGGCATGGCTCACCGTGTAGAACAAGGGAGCAGACTTGTTCTGGCTGCATGACTAAGGCTGCAGTTTTTAGAACAGCACGGCTGAGTTTTCAAACACCCCTGTGCTGCATGTAAATGATTCTCCCCCATCCTAAATAATAACACAGATTTAATTAAAAACGCTTCTAAAACATCCTTTCAAAGTCTCGTCTCAATCCTCTATCCCTTTTCTAACTCTCAATTTAGTGACTTGAATGTGAATTTTTGCTGAAACCTCTGAATGGCAAATCAAATTTTCATCCCCAAGTGTCAGAGATAAAGCCACGTGAGAGAACGGAATAATTAAAGGCCAAAGAGGTAAACCTGGGCTCCGAGTGCAGTAGGAGAACAGGAGAAAGGCGGAGCTGTTCACATACTTTCTTTGGCTGATTAAACCAAAGGTCTTGGTTATAAATTAGAACCCTGTTTTTCTGAAATACTAATATGTGTCTTAAGTTTTTCTTTTTCTCTTCCTCTTCTCTTTTTAAGTCTATGGCCGATGATAATGATTCAAACTGCCAGAGAATGTCCTTGGCAAAGATAGCTAAGGTTTGTTAAACACTTTATGAAATATTCCTTATATGGTGGGAGGCTCTGGCTTTTGTGGGGAGAGGGATCGTTTAACTACAGAACGCCCCCAGCCTTCCCCATCTGTTTATTCCTATTCTATGTCCCTGTCAATTCATTCACCTCCCCAGCCATCCAGCACATACTTCAGGGTATATGAATGCAACGGGTGTTACAAAGTCCCATATTGCTACTGAACAGTAAATTAGGAAGTAAGACAGACAAGGGTCTTCCTCTCACAGAGAGACAATGCTGACTTACACAGAGAAACAGATCCAGAGTGAAAAGGATTGTTGTCCATCCGGATATTGACTCAACCAAATTTCCTTGAGCAAAGTGACAAATAACCATGGTCCCCATTGCTGAGGTAAGTGGCTGTTTGCCTGAGATGGTGGGGCTATTTTAGATGTGATATTATATTAAAGGTATTCAGCTTGAAATCTAGAATGCAGTGAGCACTCTGGAAGCATGTTCTCTCTCAAGGATGGGAACAGTGACTTATATTCCTCCTCACAGAGCACTACAGAACAGTTTTTAACTCCTTCAAATAGCATTTTCTAAACCTTCTTCCTTTCTTGAACACCGTTCATGTCTTTGAGTGAACATGTGTATGTTTCCCCTGGGTAGATGACTAAATAGACCTGCTGGATCCATTTTAGGTACTGCCAAAGAGTTCTCCACAACAGGCACTTCAGCCTCCACTACCACAAGCAACATTCAAGGCTTCTGTTTGCTCTGCATCTCTGCCAGGTATCTGTATTATCCATCTTAAATTTATTTTTGGAAGTTCTGTAGGGTAGTTCATTATGGATTTTAAATTGACATTTCCCAGAGTTTAATAAAGTTGAACCCCTTTTCATGTGTGTTCTGACAGTTTGGATGCTATTCCTTATAAAATTACTTGTTTGAGTCTTTGGGGGCTGATGGTGGGGAGTTTTGTCTGCTTTATAAATGAGTGACTCAACATGGTTCTTCTGCTCTCATTTTTCTTAACATTTTTTCTCTAAATTAACTCACTTAAACTGACAAAATAATTTTATATCATTTCATAGCTGTGAAATCATGTTGTAATGTGCAAAGTTACACGTTTTCTTATACTCATTAAAATAAATGGGTGGCTATTAAAATTTTTTAAAGTCCATTCATGTATTTCTAATATCTCTCCCTTAATGTCATTGGTGATATATTAATATCTCCCAAATTAAGTGACTTGTTCCCCTTGGAACATTTAAGTGTTCCTGACACACTGGCTCTGATGAACCCTTTTGTAAATAAGCCCAAGGCAAGAGTGGCCTGAAGATTCATGAAACACATCTAGGAAAGTAGCAGTGCTCCCCATCCAGGTCATGTGACTGAGAAGATCACTGAGGCCAGGCAGCAGAGCAGGCACAGGGCAGGGGTGGGGTGTCAGGGGGGAGGGGTCTACGGAGACATGGAGAAGGCAAAGAGCAGTTGACTTAGGTTGTGATATACAATCTTCCTTTCAAGATTTTAAGTGACAAATTGTACTTTGCTCTTACAGATAAAAGGCTTTAAGCACATTAGGGACAAATGACTCGCAGGGGTTAAGACTGTGTAAAGTCATATTGAATGAGCGTCTTTTCATGTCCTGCTTCTCCTTGCCTAAGCTTTGTGAGACAAAATGCAGAAATGCTGCATCCGAGTAATAACTGGTAATAAGGGCTCAGGCTAGCTTGGCCATTAACATGAATGCTCCCCGGCTCCACAAGAGCCTGTATAGGGCATCACAGCTGGCCAGAGTAGGCCTTGTGACCTTTGTGAGGTATGTGGTCCCTCTAGTTCAGGCAATGGAAAATTGTGTCAATGCCCAGATGCGAGGCAGTGTGGTGAACAGACTGCCCATTACTGAAAGTTGGGAAGTTACAGTGACTGCTGGAACATAGTTCTCATGGAGTTATCACATCCCACCCTGGACCTGGATGGATATCTTCCAGCAAAGCATGAGAGCCCTGTCTGTGGCTCAGCCTTGCTTTTATGAAGCAAGAGCAAGTGGGATGCCCTCGTGTGGCCAGATGAGTCCTCAGCATAATCCCTTTCCTGCATAGGCTCAGGGTCTTTCTGTCCAGCCTTGTCTTAGTAATAAAGGGCTCGTTCTCCTTAAGACTTGAAAGCCCCTTTCTGTCTGCATTCAGTGAGGGACTGTGTGGAAATGCAGTGATGGGTGTGGAGTGCATCACGGAGCATCCTGTCAGACCACAGGCTGCCATGCTTCCGATGTATAGCTGAGCAGTAGGCAGAAGCAGTGCTTGGGGAAAGACTTCAACACTCAATACCTTTAGACTAAGCAAGGGCCGGAACCCATGTAGATCATAAAGAGGAGCTCAAGGCAGACACTCAGAAGCCACAGGGATGAGAATAACTGGTGGTACCAGGTGGCTTCAGCTAGACTGGCAAGGATCTTTCTGCTGAGCACCACCAGTCCCTTAATGCAGGCACCCCAAGTCAGAAAGTTACACTGGCCACCACATTATACAAACAGCCCTATGTGGAAACTGAAGTTTAACAGGTTGAGAAACCAAGGCACCCAGCCCTCAGGCCATGAACCCTGTGGTGTCAGAACTAGGGCTCAAACCCGTGAAATCGGGTTCTAGAATTTAAACACTTCACTGAGCCAGAGTGCCACTTTTAACTAAGTTGATTGGTGAAAATAGCCTCTTGTTTCCCAGAGTCCTGAATGCTAGACTCCCCCAGGGCAGGGCTGATCTGATTCAGCCAGAATTCTCATCTGATCTGGGATAAAACAAAGTAAAAAAAAAAAATATATATATATATATAATGGTAATGTTAAAAGAGTGACCATCTCTATTTAGTGACCATCTAGTATGAATTAAATGATTTATGTTTGTATGTAGTGTTCATATAGCTTGGTTTGTAGGTAAGGATGTAGGGGTTGGAGCGGCTGAATAATACTCCCAATTTCCCACTACCAGAGTGTAGGCCCAGAGACATGCAGACCAAGAGCTCTCTGCTCAATATCTATATTCTTTTCATTTTTTATATTTATTATGGAAAGAGGGAACATGCCATGGTTCATGTGTGGACCATCTGAGGGCATCGGCAGACACTGGTTCTTTCCTTCCACCATGTGGGTCTTGGGAGTTAAACTCAGGGTGCCAGCCTTGGTGGCAAGTGACTTAGACACACTGTACCATGCTGCCAGCCACTTCATAGAAGTAAGGCTGAGTCACAGACAGAACTCTCATGCTTTTCTGGTTGCTTTTACATATTTCTGCCCTCACAGGGCCTTTTATTTTCTCTAAGAGTACTACATGTGGAATTGCCCTTTTTTCCAGAGTCCTTTGGATAAGAAGCACCATTTGTCCCCTAGAAAGGGGACTTCAGGCCTCAGAACACTTTTAGCAAACCTATTCCAGTGTACATATGCCCATTGCAGCATGTCTGTAATTCACCTTTGTTGATACTTGGGTGTTTTCATTAAAATAAACACAACTTTGTACTTTATTTGGGGAAAAAAATGATTCTTCTTTCACGTGTGAGTAAATGTATGTGTGTATGTGTGCGCATGAGTCCATGTGGAAGGCAGAGGGTGTTGTTAAGCATCTTCCTCAGTCACTCTTTATCTTACTTTAGTTTTTATATTTTCTTTGTTTATCTTTGAGACAGGGTCTCTCTGCATTGCCTTGGCTGGCCTGGAGTTCACTATGTAAATCAGGCTGGCCTTGAACTCACAGAGCTCCACATATCTCTGTGTCCTGAGAGCTGGTATCAAAGGCAGGTACTACCCCGCACAGCCTCACTGAGCTTGGAGCTCAACAATTAGTCTAGAGTGGCTGGTCAGCAAGCCCCAGTTACTCTCCTGTCTCTTTTTCCCCACGGTTGGGATACAGGTGTGTGTTACCATGCCTGAATTTTTCTGTAGGTGCTGGGGACTGAAGCTGGGTCTTCACATACACACAGAAAATACTTAATCATCAAAGCCATTCCCCCACCTCCCCCAAATTGTTTTTAAAAAACATTTTGCGATTTATGCTTTTCCATTGTCAATGTCTTCCACTGATGACCTGAGTACTTCCAGTCTGGTTATCTCTAGCTCTCAGGGGCCCCAGACTTACTACCTCCCTGGCAAAATTATAGTCTTGATTCACATATCCATTTTATATTTTCTAGCCAGTTCTAGTCAATCTCTCCAAGCCCTAGGCAAAATGTGAATTCTGGATAATGGTGCCTGGCAGAGTAAGCCAGGACAGCGAGGCAAAGGTCAAGTAAGCCCTGCCTATGAAGTTCATCTCCACGAAAGTAGTCAGCCTGTATTGTGCTCTTCAGAGCCCAGAGAGGGTCAGTTACATCCTGTATCCTCAGAGTAGGCCAGCTTGTAGTAGGTTATTTCAAACTTGTCAGGTCCTGCCCTAATGCGCAGTTCCTAGTGCAGATGAGGTGACCCTTGCCAGGTAATTTTCTGCCCTTCTCTCCTTTCTAGTTCCACTCATGGTACTGTAATTATTTTTCTTTCCTACTCAACTTTTAGCTTCAGGGCCAGGGTTGAGCTTCATTCATTGTCATGGGACACAGGCCTTCGCACAGTGGCCCTCAGTGCATACAGCTTCCTCATTTAAGGTATTTCTTGCTGAAATATAAAGATTTCAAACCACACAGTGCTTAATGAAATATCAGAGAGTGAGCTTCCATGTAACCACACCTACAGCAACAACTGGCATTCTACCAGGTACCCGGAAGCCCCTTCCTTGAACATGACCCCAAACTTTGCCATTCTTTCTCCCCAAAGGACACACTTCTTTGGCACGCACAATCTTGGTTTCTCTAGTTTTAGCCTTATGTCTATATTCATGTAACAAATTTGACCATTAAAAAAAAAACCCTTATGTTTCCCAAATCCTTTAAAAACTAAAAATTCCTCCTTCATTATATTTTCCCAACAATTCATCTGTAGAAGAGTCCTGAACATGTGAAAAACAAAATTTTAGAGTTTGGATTTTGTTATGTGTGCACTCTTATGTGCACACATAAGAGTTTGGATTTTGTTATGTGTGTTCTTCTTAAATGTCCCTAAAACGTTATTCTGTCCCTCTTTTTCCTGTAATTAGGCAAGGGGATCTAAGTGCACTCTAGTCATAATTGGTACCAAATCCAGAGCCAGCTATTTTCATTCGAATTTCTTTTGATAGAAATTGTATTTTAAGACCACATCTATATACAGAGGAAAGGGAAGTTGTTATTCTAGGGAACATCATATACTCCATTCTTACTAAAGCAGTGCTTCCTATGTATAAGCTGCAGACCAAAAAGCCCCATGAACTCAGCGCAAAGACTGCTTATGCCATTCGCAGTATTTGCTTGTCATCCATCTTCCATCTATTACCCATCGATTATCTATGTATCTATGTATCTATGTATCTATGTATCTATCTATGTATCTATCTATGTATCTATCTATCTATCTATCTATCTATCTATCTATCTATCTATGTATCTATCATCTAGCTATTACTCATCATATTTATCATCTATGCATCCAGCCATCTATGTATACACACACACATACATACATGCATACATACATTACATACATTACACACATGCATAAATGCATACATGCATGCCACATACATACACACATACATGCATACCTACATACACATATACATGCATGCATACATACATATGTACATGCATATACACATACATATATACATATATGTACATACATATATACATACATATGTATACATGCATACAGGCTCACAGAGATGAGATAATTCACTAAGGCCACACTGGTGATATGGGGCAGAAATGAGTTGAGGTTACAGAGCATGTGGACCTTAGTGACTATTTGTCCCTAAAGTACAGGTTCTTTTTTTTTTTTTTTAAAGTTGACGAGTGAGTATGTGACTCAATGGGCAGTGTGTAAATACAGCATAGCATTGGGCTCCCACTTCTTTTGGATTCCCAGCACAATATATTTCTATTTTTGGTAGACATGGAAAAGAAATATTTTTAGTATTCTATAATAAACCCTAGGCATATTTTCACTGGTGGCTTACGAGGCTCATTTTATTCAGATCCTTACAACACAAAAGCACCGTGGTTGGTTATCAGAAGATTCTCCAAGCAATTCAAGTCCCAAATCACATTTATGTCCCAACTGTGGGGTCACTTTTGGAGCCTAGATAATGGATATGAGTTTATCTTAGCTTTGCGTCCAAAGAGCTATAACTTCATTGGCCCCCTGTATTTATGACAGTAATAAAACCTTTGACAAGGTGGCAGTTCATGGGGATCCTTGTAGCTTTTTTTTTTTTTAAGAAAAATAAAAGCAGGAAAGGACAGAGGCTGTTGGGAAGGTTTCAGTTTCCAGGACAACCTATAGGAGGACATGGGCTGTTCAACAACTGACAGTGCATGCAATACCAAGGAAGCAGACGCTAGGATCTCCTGGAGAAAGAGGCTGGTACATATGGGTGCATGGAGTCAAATATGGAGCTGCTTCTAGTGCTGTCCTCTGCCTTTCTTGTTGGATACTGGAGTCAGGAGAGAAACAGAAGTGCCACTTCATCCTCACTAATGGAGAGCTACAGAGGTCAGATGTGTCTCTATTTTTAACTTTCACTAGTCAGAGGAAATCACTGGAGGAAAGCCTCCACTGGGCTGTCTCTGAAACCAGTGTGGAGAATAGGAATGGCCCAAATACCTGGAGGCAACAGACGGGGACTCAACATTCCCAAATAAATACACAAAACTGCCGAGGCTTTGTGGACTCCCTCGGTTCTTCTCAGTTTCCCCCTTGTGTGTCAGTTTATGTCTAGAACCTCCATGCTTGTAGACCTTATCACTGATGGACACCCATGACATGCACATACTATCTGAGTGTGCAGTCACTCTGTGTAGAGGGATAAATGATGCCTCGTCCACCCTTGTCAGTGCCTTAGCCCTTTTAGAGCACTAGCATGGTCCACATGCAGACAATGCTGGTACCTGCAGCCCTAAGAGCAGCCCTCTTACACACTCTCCATATCCCTCACTCATTCAGTTAGTGTTCTTGTCTATTCTCTCAAATGCAACCCTCAGGACTTTCTGTCTAGGAGCTCTTGAATTCTGTTTCATGGTAACTAAGTAACTTTATATTCTTAAGTATGGTGTGTGATGTACAGGCCAGGGGTTGAGGGCATTGTCAGGAAAGTCCAAGTTTGACTTCTCACTTCTGTATAGTGGCCTGCACCCACAGACGGTGACTTTTAAACAGCCAGCACTTGGCCTTTCTGTCTATCTGCTTTAAGAAGTCTACAATCCTCTGAATGTGGACGTTTTTGCCTGCATAGTCCTTTCATCTTCTTGTGTCTAACCTCAAGCAGGCTTTCTTTAATATGAATCTTTATCATATCACAGTGTATTTATGATTAACATTACAAAACTTCACAGAAAATGTGTGAACCTTGGATCATTATAACTTATTTAACACCTCTATGGTTCCATTCACTACACCTTCCTGCATTGTATGCTATGCAGTTCTCTGCCAAAACCACTACACTTACAGCTAAGTATTCAGAGAGGCCGAGAAGGAAGGGTTGGTCCTTACACCCTCAGACGTCATTTCCAGAGCTTGTTCTTCCTTTCCAATGGGGAATTCTGTTTGAATTTCCTTTTTACTAGAAGGACTTTCCTTTTGTCTTTTGCTATTCCAAATTTTCATAAAATATTGCTTGTTACTTTACACTGCTTTTTCCCTGTGCATGACACATTTTTTCAAGATGTCTGCTTCATTTTTATAATTCAACAGGTTGTAGGCAATATGACTTGTTTCCTTTGTATCATTAAGCTTGAAGCTTGCTGATCTCCTCCAACCTTTAAAATGATGCCTTTAACAAGTTTAAAAATGTTTTGCACTGTCCCTGCCTGGCATTATCTCTTCCATGCCCCTCGTGAACCCACCCATTTAATTAAGATGTTGAATTCCCCACCTAGGCTTTCTAAGTTTGCTTGGAGCTGATATTTTCCCATTCATCTGTTCAATCCATTGGCCACAACAAACTCTACTTCACAATGTTACTCTGGATTTTCATCTGAATCCCATTGTTATTTCATGTATCTGACAATTTTGTTCCATTGAATCCTGGGGTTGATGCTCTGGCTTCTGTCCTCATTATGTGAGACTGCCAAATTTACCTGAATGACCAAATGATTTCCCTGGCACTTGGCACTTGCCAAGGTTTGGCTTTCTGTTTTATTGAGGATTGTTTGTTGTTTTTGTTTATCCTTAGCTCTAGGCCAGCCCTTTAAACCCCAACACATGATCATTCATTTCCAAGACTTTCTCTTCTAGAATTCCACTGGAAAGTTCTAGATATGTTGCCAGCCTTTCTTACTTAGAAGAACTCCAAAATACGTCTCCTTCTCAGTGCACAGTAGCTACAATCTCTGTGCTGCTGCTTTTCCTATTTCTTGCTGTTGCTGTTTCCTAGGCTCTTGTGGCTTCCCCTATGGACACAGTTCACAGGGTGGTTGACAATTTGAAGGATCTAGGAGACCTTGTGTTCGGATTTTCAGTTCCTTTCCTGCCTCCCTATCATTTCTGGTATTTGCCCTTTCAGTTCCTAACAACCCTGAAATTTCTCAGTGTCTCAGCACTTCAAGCCAAGAGAGTGTGGTCACCAGTCTCTCCTCCCTTCCTATTTAAAATGTTCAATTCTTGTTAATATATAACAGCTTTATTGAAGTATGATTATACTTTCTCATATTCACTCATTGTAAGCATACAAGTCAAGGGTTTTTAGTACATTCATATTGTTGGGTAATCACAGAATCCAGTTTTAGAACATAAGCATCCTACAATAAAATTGTCTGGTTTTACCCTGAGCCGAAGCCCTCAACAGACCAGGACTGTTTTCTTCATTTATAGTCTTGCCTTTATGGATGTTTTCTGTACATAAAGTCATGAAGGATGCCTGCTTCATGTTTTAGTCCTTTCAGTTGTCTATTTAAAAAATATTCTAAATACCATTCAAAGAATAAATATATTTTAAAAGCTGGATGTGTTTGGGACTCAGCGGAGGCTCTTTTCAGTGTCCCTTGGTTGATACGTATGTTGCAAAATGGACCTGTGTATCTCTTCAGGAACCACAGTGTGGGTCAGGTTATGCCATGCAGATAAGTTGGAGATTAATTTATGTTTACCAAACATATATTGAGATTAGAGGCTGAGTTGAAGATTAGAGGGTCATCTATCCCAGGATAGTGATGGAACTGAACCAGGGAACAAGTCAATGCAATGAAGTGCAGGAAAAGTTGGAATGAATCTTTGTAATTTCTCTCCAGTCAGTTCTCTATTGTTGTAGGACTTAGAGGTCCAGCAGGGATGCGGTCCATGAGTTCAGGATTGACAGATAAACCAGGAATGTGACATGTCAGATAGCAAGGATGACTTGTTTCCACGACATGAGCTTCATTCATCCAGGCAAGGCAGACAGATTCACAATAGAGCTGTCCAGTCTGCCTTTGCTATTGCCAATGGAATGTCAACAAACAATTTCTGTGGCTTTCTGCTTAGATCAACAAATGGAGAAATATGGTCAAGGTTTAGTTCTGCCAAGCTACATAAATCTTAACAAAATAAAAGCATAATGGTAAGCACCGAGGAGCTTTGCAGAATGGTGGGCTTGGTCTAACACTTTAGGCAAAATACTTTCATTTCCAAAGACTTAGCTGCAAAACAAATAGTTAAGATTGGATTGCAAAAGTAACTGCGAGCTTAGACCTAATACTTAGAGATCAGGAGTTTATGGAGTGGGATACAAGAGTGTTTTTAGCAAATGCTAGTTTCCCCTTTGTTTCTTAAATGTGATGTGTTACTATGAAATTGTTTGCCATTCTTGCCTCTAAGGCCACAAAGAGCTAAGGCAATCATAAGGTTTGCTTGCCTTGTGAATGCCCATTTCTGTTGCCTCAAGAAAGCTACCATCTTCTAAGAAGCCAAGGGATGCAGTTGCTGTTTCATAATGAGGCCTTGCTTCTTTCTAAATATGCACTGATTGTCAAGGTGATGGAGGAGGTTCATTATTTAGAGGCATAATTAAAGGGCACTTCCTTTAGCTAAACTAATGAGCAGTAAGTGCAGCAATATTTGCATGTTTAGACATTAAGGATGGAAACAGATGACTCGTAGGAGATTAGGAGGAAGCAGGGAAGGTAGAACAAATTAATCTCACTGCTGGGCCTTCAGGGTTATTGCTTTTCAAGACTTCCTCAGAGGAGAGGTCTTCTCTAGGAAGTTGGCTCTACTGTCTCCTCTTGTTTTAGGGCATGAATGACTGTCTCATTACTATTTCCCTGAAGTAAGGTCATTGTGGTGGTTTGAAAAAGAATGTTTCCAATGGTGCAGATACTTGAATCCTTGGTCCCTAGTTGGTGGGGCTGTTTGGGTAGATTTAATAAGTGTAGGCTTATTGGAGGAAGTATATCACTGGGGGTGGGCTTTGAAGCTTCCAAAGCCATTCCATCCCCACAGCAAATTCTTTGCTGTGATTAACACACAAAAATCAGGAGCTGTTCTATAAACCAATGACAAACATACCAAGAAAGAAAGAAAGGAAACTATCCCATTTACAATAGTCTAAAAAAAACTTACAATAAATCTTACCAAGTGAAAGCTTATGACATTGAAGAAATAAATAGAAGTTACTAGAAGATGGGAAGACCAACAGTCATCTTATGAAAAGCAATCTATAGAGTGCAATACTCATCAAAATTCTATGAAATTCTTTATAGACATTGTAAAAACTATTTTTTTTAAATTCATGTAGAAATACACACACACACACACACACACACACCAAGATAGTCAGAGTAGTCATGAATAATAAAAGCACTAATAGAAGGGTAATGATCACTGATTTGAAGTAATACTACAGAACCAAAGTAATAAAACCTTATAGTACTGTTGTGGGGCTATAGGGCCTGAGCGTGGGCGGGCATGAGTCCTGTTGGGCTGTTGTGGTTCCTGTGTGTCTGCTGCCCCAGTTGGGGCAGGAATTTGACCAAGTTCACTCCTAAAGGTGCTCGGCGGACACTGTGGGGCTCCGCCTGGGAAATAGAGAGATCTCAGTCTGAAGTCCCGTGGGAGCAGGGCTCCTGAATGTGGGTCTCTGGGCCAAGGCGGCTGACCCGGGAGACTGGTGCTCTCAGTCCTTGGGCCCCCAGATGCCACTGGGAGCCACAAAAGAACTGAGACTTGAGAGCATACTGGCTGGCCTGCAGCCAAGAGAGATGAGAGGAAGAGAAGCCCTGACGACGCCCACATGGTGGCTCACAGCCATCTGTAATGGGATCCAATGCTTTCTTCTGGTGTGTCTGAAGACAGCTGCAGTGTACTCATACATAAAGTAAATAAATAAAATCTTTAAAAAAAAGTCGGCACTCACTTGACTGGTTCAAGGCTTGGCTTGGCTAGCTTGTTTGAGTTGGCAGCCTTCACAGGCAGGAAAGTAGAGAAGTCTTCTACTGGAAGATTAGGCAGTGATGGCGGCTCATTAGTTAAAGGCCTTCTCCACAGTTCTCCACGATGGGCCCCCAAAGACACGAGGAAGTCCATGGTTCCAAAAGGTTTATTCTCATGGCAGAAAGTGAATGTGGCTGCACCCCCCAGAATTTCAGGGCAGACCTGAGTTAATTAGGGAGGGAGGAGGGCCTAAGAAGGAATGCTTAACTGGCTATGCCCTCTGGCCTTTAGGTATCTCATTAACATGGAAATCTCTGGAGGCTGTGGCCTGTAGTCACGCCCTCAACCTGTACTGGGTGACATAAACCTCTCTTTGGGAGGGGCTGTAGAGGGCTGAAGCTAAGTGAAAGGAACCAGAAACCCAGGAGCAAAGCCGAACACCTTTGGTCCCATTAGGGTTCGGAGTTCGAAGCCTGTGCTCTACCAGGCACCTAGCTGCCTCTCACATCCTACTGCCCCACACTGGGGTAATTTAAAAATTATAACTAAACAGAGAGTTCTCAAAAGAAAAAAGAGAAATGTCTAAGAATTTTTTTTAAAATGTTAAATATTCTTACCCATTGGTAAATGCAAATTAAGCTACTTTGAGATTTCATCTTATTCTAGTAAGAATGGCTAAGAATTTTTTTAAAAAATGACAATAGATACTGCTTCGGATGTAGGAAGAGGGGAACATTTATTCACTGTTAGTAGGAGTGAAAGTTCATGAAAGCCAGTGTGGGGGTTCCTCAAAAAAGCTAGAGATAGATCTGCCATACGATGTACCATGTGCTCCCACTATACCACTCCTGGGCATATCTCCAGAAGACTCTACATCTTACTATGGAGATAGTTTCTCATCCACGTTCATAGTTGTGTTACTCACAGCAGCTTAAAAAGCGGAAAGAACCTAGATGATCATCAACTGATGAATGGATGAAAATGTGGTTCCTACATATTACTCAGCTGCAAAGAAGAAAATGAATTATGAAAATTGCAAGTAAATGATTGGAGCTAGAAATCATCAGTCTGCTGACGTAAACCTGACTCAGAAAGAAATTCTTCACATCGTCTCTCATGTACAGATTCTGGCTTTGAATCCTTAGGTTTGAAGTCAGGAAACTAGCAAGGGACCATGGAGGGGAGATTTCATGGGGGAAGGTTTAGGATGACGTGGCTAAGGATAACAAAGGGGGAATAATGGAATAAGAAGGCTTAAATGGGTAGGGGCCAGGTAGAGGAGGGAGTCTGGGAAATGATGACACTCAAGACCACAAAATGTAAAAGTTACCACATGGAATCCTACTACTACTGTAGAAGCTTTCAGAGATATAGAAAAGGAGTTAAATTGAATACCCTATAATGGAGAGACAATATCTTTCCCAAGCACCATTGGTTAAGGAATGAAAAACTCAGTGCCGTGAATGAGTTGTCTCTCTTGTGTTGATTGGTCATTGGGGTTCCATAGACACCTCTCCCCCAATTACAGTCTGTTGCCATTGCTCTTGCACACCTGATATAAGATCCTATTGGTGAAGATACCACATACTTGAGTCATAGAATATGAAGAAGTCAAGCTGGTATCAAGAGGGAAGCTTCACCCCTATTTAGTGTTCATAGTGCTTGAAGGTGCTGTGCTGGGTGGAAAAAAGGAGCCAGCAGACTTACCAGCTGTGATCTCTGTAAGTTACAATAATGATTGGCCTGGCAAGGAATGCACACTGTGCATATAGTGTCATGAATGTTATTGGAGTGATCAATGACTTTCTAGCTGCATTTAAGGTTTGTTCCACAACATGGAACTCACCTCTCATACCATTAATTGGACCAAAAACTTTTGGCTGGATAGGTTATAGACCTTAGGGAAAAACCTACTACTATTATTATGGTAAATGAACAAAGTATTAAACTGTCCCCTAAGTTCTTATATCTATAACTAGAGATTAGTCTTATAGCCCTGTCAGAGAATCTTCATTTTTATAGCAAATGTCCATTAATGCAGAGACCCACAACTAGTCAACATGCCGAGAATTAGAGACTACCAAGTGTTCAGCTCTAAATGGCAAACTCCTCCTTCTCAAGACTCAGGCATCATGACAAAAGGACTGAAAAAAAAGTCATGAGAGCCAGAGGTACTGGGCATTCCTAAGCAAAACACTTCTCTTGCCATGACAAGGCTGCTATGCACATGAACTCAAATTGTTTGTGGCTGCATTCACAAGACCTTTGGGAGATCAAGACAGCCTAGAGCTCTGCATATGGGAGAGGAGGTTCTAGGAGTGATGGAAAAATAGTGGTTGTTGTGGGAAGGAATGTTAGTTTTCCTCAGGAATTCGAGCCCCAAGAGTCTATCCATGCTCCAATAGATGGCCCTACAGCTATATGCACACAGGGAACTGATTCTACTCCATTGTTTTTTTTTTTTTAAATATTGACAAAGATGTGGTGAGGAGTGGAGAAAATAGGGGAGAACTTGAAGAGGAGGAAATGGTGGGGTAGATCTGACCAAAATGTATTATATGCATGTATGAAATTCTTAAATACAACAACAAATGTGACCTTCAGAACTAGACTGTGCCCAAGGGCCCAATCCAGAGTCTGCATCATTTGGTTAATATGCATCCCTGAGAGTCCATAACAACCAATCACATTTTAAAACAGTAGTGGTCCCTTTTTCCTATTGGATTCTGGGCATTTTAAGGCCATGTTTAAGGCTCTTCTATTGGTCAGGTTAGAACTATGGAAGCTCCTTGCTATGTCTTAGTCTTCATCCCCAACCTGAGTGCTATGCCTAAACCTCAAGATTTTGTAGCGTTAAAAGAAAGTGCCCAACATGAAGCAAGAGTCAAAGTAATGCTGGTTCCAAGGCTGTCTGATGTACAGGAACATGCTACTGATCACTGGACACACCTCTCCTGAGAAAGAGCATTATCATTAGAAGTGTCCATTTGATAATAAGATCAACTTTGCTAATTTCTTTCTTTCTTTTTTCCTGAGAGAAAAATATCAGTCATACTGACTAAAACAAACATTTGGGTTCTATGCAAAGGCACCAGCTTCCGTCTTTCCCACTGGCTCTGGTGCTTGAAAGAAACTGGAAAGGCAGGAGCATGACTCAGCCAAGCTGCCTCTCTCAGGACCACCCGAGGCTCTGGCAACTTAATTCATTATCTGAGAGGGTATTACATTTACTGAGCATCTTTAACTGTGTTGACACCATTTCCTCATTTAACAATAAAACAATATTCTTTTTAATGTTGGTTTATCGCTTTCTTTTTCGCATTGCTTTTAAATATGCATTAAGGGCTGTCTGTTGAAATCATGCAGTCATTGCCTCTGGGCAGATGTACATGGTAAAACACAAATAACGATTCCATGGGCGAGAGAAGCTCAGCTGAGCAGGTGCTACTTAGGGAAAGAGGATCTGAGAAGGGTAGAGTCTGTCACCAAGGAGGAGACTGTAGATCAGTTAGCAGCTCTGAGAGGTAAAGGAAGGCAGTCAGCCCGCTCTAGACTCCAACAGGCAGAGAGAATGAGGCACAGAGACTGCAATAGGGGAGAAGGCAGCATTACTACTCTGGAATCTACACCTGCAGCCTGACCCATGCTTTTGCATGGGTTCTTCTGAAGAAAACCTTTTGAGTAGTGAGAGAAATCTGAGAAAGGTGGTTTGAAACCGACTCTTCAAGCAAATGGCTCAAGTAGGACTGACCAATAAGTAGAAACTCTGAGGAGATGATGTTACCAGATGACACACAGAGAATTACATACTCCTCAAGCTTTTCCTTTGGTTAGGTACACAGATGCTCTAGTACCTGGCACTACTGATCAATGCTTCCATAAACCCTCCTGCATGATCTGTACTCTGGTCTTCTGTTGAGGTCCTCCTCTAGCCTTGGCACCTCCTCTCCACAGAAGTCTCCTCATCATCATAGCTGTCTCTTCTTACTAACTTCCCACCTGTGACCTGACACTGCACTTTGTACCATGAGACACCTCTAGTAGAGCCTGGATGTCACTAAGACTTGTAACTCAGGGTTACAAGTAAGAAGAAAAGGTGAAAAGATTGAGTCAGAAAAGGGGAATATACAGTTTAATGAACATTGCTGTTATTACTGTAGACTATGGCATCTTCTTCCTCTGGGTCCTCTAAGAAGGTACAGGGCACTTCTCACAATTGCTTCCCACCTTGGGGCAGGCTGTTCTTCCCCACTTTGTGGTAAAAAGGATCTCAACAGTAACAGCGCCTTCCTTTCTAGTCTGTACTCACTGTAGCTAAGTAGGCTGATCTTACCCTGGAGAAAGCATTGGCACAGCAGATGTAAAGGCAGAGTGGTGTGTGCTGTGAATGGCAGGGAGGCTGAAGTGGGTTTCTGTACTTTGGGAAGGCATCAGTGATATCCAGAGAATATGTGTGAGTTGGAATTTTGTTTTTGTTAAAAAAAAGAAGATACCGAAGAGAACGACTTGATGGAGAAAGTATCTATTTAGGTTCATGGTTTCCAGAGGATCCGTGTAAGGCAGGTTGGGTCTATTGTTCTGGACCTGAAGTGAGACAGAATATATTGATGGTGACAGTGTATGGGGGAGAAGGCTAGTCACTTCATGGTGGCCAGGAAGCAGAAACACAAAGAGGAAGGGTACAGGTGTAAGTTGTACTCTTCAGGGGTGTACCCCAGTGATCGATTCTTCCAACCATGTCCTCCCTCCCAAAATTGGGTCATGAGTTCAATGGATCATAGTCCATTGGTGAAATTAGAGCCTTTAACAATGCAATCAGTACTCACAAAGCTCATCAGCTAGAAACCAAGTCTTTCACAATAAGCCTGTTAGAAGAGTTTTAGATTCAATAAGCACAGTGTAAGTTCATATCAGCTTGATCAGCTTTAAGCTGAGGGAAGGTTCTGTCAAGAGAAAGAACATTTTCTGACTTTGGTTTAGCATTTCCAGACCAGAACACAGAGTATGCAATCTTTCTTCCAATGAAGGCAGAATCTTTTCCTTTTCTCCTTGCTAGTCCCTTAGGCAAAAGTATAATGTATCTCAGAGAGGAAAGAGAATACCAAGTCTGATCCCTGAACAGCCTCATCCAGAGGCTAGCAAGAAATCAAGCTGGGTGGGAAGGCAGGCATAAGCACTGAAGGTCATTGTTACGAAGGCTCCTCCTCCCTCTCTCTTAGAGTTTTTCTAGAAATGAAGGGGCTCAGGAAACCTGTGGCTGAGGCATCCTACTGGTGTGCAAAGGAGTCTATAGGTCTGTTCTGAAAACATGGCTCAGGGTCACCCCAGTAAGATGCAAGGGGATGGAACACATGGCTTGATTTATGAGTCCAAGACCTCCCCAAGGCTCACAGTGATGCATTAGTTTCCTTTTGCTGCTATAACAAATCACCTCCAACTTTGTGGCTTACAACAACATAGATTTATGATCTTATGGTTTTGGAGGTCAGAGGATGAAATAAGTTTCAGTGGACTAAAATCATGGTGTCAGCATGGCCAAATCCTTTCTGAGGGCTCTGGAGAAGAAACTTTCCCACTTTGTAAAGGTTGTGAAGTTCCTTGGCTCGTGGCCTCCCACACTCTAGTGCATCATGTTGGATCTCTCCGTCTGTCTTTACATTTCCTGTTTCTCCTGTTGCCTCTTAGATACTTGTCTACATTGGACCCATAAAAATAATCCAGAACTATCTTTCCATCTCAAGATCACTAACTGCTCACAGATGCAAACACTTTTTTTTCCAAACAAGGGGATGTATCAACGTGGTATATAGAAGATGAATGTCTTTGGGGGCTAGTTTTCTGTCTGCCACAAGTGTCTGCCTCAAATACTCACATAAGGAGGCATGTTACAGACAAAAACTGAGGCAGCTGTGCAGCAAGGACCAAGGGCCTGATGAAAGGCTAATGAAGGGGACATGACTTGACAAGGAGTTACATGCCACTGTCTCACAAAGAGAACAAACAAGGCAAGCATTTCCTTCTCAAAGAACAGACCACCCAATACTGCAGTGCTGACCCGAGAGGAATGATTATACCTTGAGGGTATGGGGACCATTCTCTTCCGCATCATGAAACCATGTAGCCATTTCTTCCTCCAGGACTAGCAGCTCTGCTAGAGATGAAAAGAAGCTGGGGAGGTTCTAAGAGGAGTAGGGGCTTGTTCCTTGTTCCTGCAAGTGTTCATACATATTGAGAGGTAAACTCTCTAGGTTCCTTTATATATGACAGTGAGAGCCATAGTGTTTAGGGCTCCCTGTGTATCCATTATTGACTCATAATAACCACGCAGATTGGTCTCTTTGAAAAACCTGCTTTGGAGTCTACCTGCATGAGAAAACAGACGTTCCATTCAACCTTCCCTGTCTGTTTGGGACACTTGCTCTCAGAGGAAGGCCAGCATCACTGGAGACAGATTACAGGTGGGGCTGCTGAGTAGGGAAGTGGTTTCACATCAGGAGAAACAAAGCCAGCCTGTCCAGGAGTGAGTCTTTAATAGCAGGATCGGAGTGCTGACAATGGCCAATTATTTTGCTCATTAAGATGACTGGTCTGGACTGGACTGACCACTCTCTAATTAACTCCTTGGCACTGGCTATAATAATGATTGAACTAACCCATTTGACTCCCAGTGTGGCTGAATGGGCAAATGCAAGGAAACTGCCTTTGCATCATTCCTACGCCCCTTCGTCAAGAATAAAGGATGCAACCTTTTTAAATCTTCTTCTAGGAGCTTTCACACTCTATGTAAGAACAATGGAATTGAGAGGCAAAGGCCTTGGCTCAAGACAAATGTGTGTAAATCTTCGTTGTGGGAAAATCTAGGCCTGTGACTGTCTGCTTTATGTAGAAAGAGGAAGACCGTTGCCAATACTCGTGGCCTAGATGAAGGGAGTCTATGTCCCCCTACCCCTTCCCTCTAGGTGTGGCCTGGAAGTGATGGCTACCATGCATTAATTCCACCTCCAAGGAGGTGAGAGAATGAGAAGCATTAAGAAGCACACGAGCAGAGGCTGAGAAGATGGCCTACAGGGTTAAAGCATTTGTCATCCAAGCATGAGGACCTGGGTTTGAATTCCTGGAACCCATGGAAATACAGATATAATAAAGAAATCTTGAAAATCCAAGCACTCCTATGACATGATGGGGAAGAGACAGAAAAACCTCTGGAAGCTTGAGAGGCAGCTAGCATAGTATAATGGAAGTCAGAGACTTTATCATATGTGCTATGGCATGCATGCACCCAGATTTACACACATGCACAGAGATTTTCTTTTAGAAGAAGCACACAATAAACTTTATGAAGATCTAAACTTCTGAGGGGGGGGAGAGGGAGAGAGAAGGAAAGGAAAGGGGAGAGAGAGAGAGAGAGAGAGAGAGAGAGAGAGAGAGAGAGAGAGAGAGAGAGATTTTTTTAAAAATCAGAACTGCTCTTTTCAATGAACAGAATAACCTGGTCAGAAGATAAAGGTATTTCACAGAATGTTTGGCTTGACCTAACGCAATACATTCTTAAATGAGAACATATTGAAAATTAAGATGGCTTACATGAAAATCTGATTTTTCAGCTTCCAGATAGTTGAAAGTACAGTGCTAGGCCTGGATGTATGGCTTAGAAACGAATCTTTAATTCACCCAGCTAGGTATCTGGCTTCACCTGGCTGGGCCTCTCTAATCCTTGTTGTTCCTCCCAGTAGCCCAGAATTATTAGAGTCTGGGACCCCTGCGGGGGTATGCTGCCAGGGAACATTAACTGGCCATGAACTAGTGAGCTCCCTCAGAGTGAGCTATACCATTCGTGTCTCTGTCCCTGAGGCACAGACAATGGCTGGCCAAATGAGACCAATTTCTGCTTCTTGTGGGCTTTATGCTCTTCACGGATACATTATTTTTCTCATATGAATTGGGATACCTGTGCTCTTTCTGTTTCACCGAGTCTGTCACTCAAGCTGTCTCCTCCAATGGGAGTCCCAGGGCACACCATTCTAACGCCAATATTTCCAAGGGGAAGACGATCAGAATTCACAATACTGAATGAACCATATCCAAATAATATTAAAGCCAAGAGGGCCCATGGATTGATAAACCTTCCCTATATGTGCTGGGAGCTCTTGTCTGAGTTTGCACATGACTGACTGCTGGCTTGAGGGATTTGCATTAGTAGATCGGGAGCAAAAATCCTATTAAAATGACATTTCCCTAGCTGTTAGCATCACTTCAGTGAGATGCCCTGGATTCTCAGAGGCATTTCCTGGGGCTGCCTCATTACACCTACAGGCAATTCATGTGCCTTAGCAAAGGCCTTCTGGGGTAGGTGTAAGGAAAAGGGGTGGAAACACATGATGCCTCTGGGGCATGAGCAACTTCTTCACTCATGGCCACCCCTGAAGAGCTATGTGGAAGACATTATACTCTCTAGCTTCAGTGGCAACGAGGAGCCAGTTGTTCAAATGCACCTATCTGGAGTTGGGTCCTGGCATGGCTGTGGAGATAGGGATAGGAGAGATTAATCCCTGCCACTGGCCTTGTGTATTGTTCTAGGCAGAGTTACATTTGCTTGAATGTGATGTGATGTATAACATACAAGACTCTCCAGGTTTGCCCATGCATAACATTCATGGTCTTGCATTGAGTAATGGATATAATGGATACTTTGATTATGACCTATTTGCCTGGGGGGGGCATGACATAAATATCTACTTGGACTTAATTCCTGCCTGGTCCACTTTTTCTAAATTCTAACACTCAGGTCCTGTTAATTGTTTAACATCTTGGATGCCAACCTCTGCACATGTACCTTTCCATTCCAGTGTTTCTTTTGGATGTTTTCTTAGACTCTTATCCACAGGGCTACATAAGATAGCCCTGCCTGCTGTCCCTGACAGGGATGTGCCCCACTTTCTTCTCAAGCATTGCCTATATGAGACTATAAACTGTCTTTTTGACTCCTGGTCATGGAACCTTCTGGACAGCCACAGCTTCTAGTTCTGCACTGATCTAGGGGATGAAGGATGGAGTCTAACTCACAGAATAAACTACTTAGAACAGAAATAAAAAGGCCCAGCAGGTATTAGAATCAATAAGAGGCTTTGAGAATTGTTAACATAGGCCAGGAGTTTAGTCACACAGAACATATTAGACCAGTTTGAATCCTTTTTGGCAAAGGTCAGGTATAGAGTTACCGGTAGTTAATCCAACTGGATCTTATTTGAAATAAGCTAAAAAGATAAGAGATAAACATTATTTTAAGAACCAGAGAGTAAGGAAAACAGCTGTAAAAACTTAGAATTTTTAAATGCTCAGTGAAGTAAATTAAATTTTCAATTAATCACTAGAAGTTATGTTTTGTTTATTTGTTTCTTTTTAGATATCTTGGCTTTTCCTCTCTCCATCCTTGTCTTTCTTCTCCTTCTTCTGGCCTCACTGACTCTCCCTCCACATCCCTTCACCATTATGCAGACATTATCTGTGGACTATCTATGTGCTCGGAGCTATACCACACACTGTACAGCTGGGGCTGAGTAAAGACACCACTCTGCTTCCAGGAGGTTGGCACGAAGGAAGCGTATGGGAGGGATAGCTGTGTGATGGCAGTGCAGAAAGAGTCACGAAGAGTCTGACAAACAAGGGTGCAGATGACCCCCCCAGGAGATGTGCCAGGCAATTCCTGGTCAAGAAGTTTCGTCAGCTCTGTATGCTCTGAGCATCATGCAGTTTACATGAGAGAAACTTCAGGTAATGTTCTGACATAACAGGGAGCTGAGGAGAAAACAGGTAGTTCTGTGGGCTGGCCTGTATACACCACTGGGTTGGCAACATGATCCTGTGCCCTCCTCACTACAGCCTCCGTCCTTCACCTACCGACGGTCCCTATGAACTGGGATGTCTGACAGCAAGGAGTCCTTTGACTTTCACAAGATCAGTACAAAAATGCTGCAGAGTGAATTCTGTCCTCCTCAAACTCACAGTATGAAATACTAAACCCCAGATATATTTGGAGATATGACCTAGGGCAGGGAAGCAAATGAAATGAGGGAGGCAGACTTGGGACTTCATATAACAGGGTTAGTTCCTTTTGAGAGGAACAGACATGAGGGTGCCACCTTTCACTCTCTGGTACTGGGGACAAAGCAAGTGAAGGAAGTCCTCTGTATCCAGGGAAACAGATCTCATTAGGACATGTATCAATGAGCACCTTGACCTTGCACTTCTCAACTTTATTGGCCATGGGAAAGTAAACATCTCCACCTTAAGCCATGCAGCCCAGGGTATTTTGTTAAGGTAGCCTACACAGAGTTAAACACAGACGAATATAGAGCGTAAGCCAAGGAAAGATCCAATAGTTTGTAGGGTTCCATGACAGCTACAGATATTTTGCATAAAAGGTATAAATCTTATCTATGAATGGATGAATTTTACATTTTAGTCAGCATGCTCACCAAAGGAGTAGCAGGAGAGAAAGGACAGGTGTTGGCCATGGCTTGCAGTGGGCCATGGACAAGTACCTGGGGCTGGAGTCTCCTGCCTGGAAGCTTCCATGGAAAGCCTGTGGCAGAGCTGGAAATGGCCTCATATGTGCAGGTTGCCTGGGACAGAGCAAACTCAACATGACAAAACAAAACAAAACAAAGCAAAGCAAAGCAAAGCAAAGCAAAGCAAAGCAAAGCAAAGCAAAGCAAAGCAAAGCAAAGCAAAGCAAAGCAAAGCAAAGCAAAACAAAACAAAACAAAGTAAAACAAAACAAAACCAACCAAAGGAACATCCATGGGACCAGGGCATTACTCACTAACTCAGTTCCTCTTTAAATGAGTGGCTTCCAGAACTGCTACATTCACTATATATTTATCTATACAACCAGGATTCCTTCCTTGTCTATTTTTAATTTCAAATCCTGCAACTTCATTTGCCTGTATCCTTGCTTCTCAATCCTATCTCAGAAAATGCCTCAGGGTATCTATAATTATCTCCACCAGTATGGCAATGTTCTTATTAAAGAACCCCTCACAATATGGAATTTATTTTAATTCACTTCAATTTGTATTATATATTTTAAAACATCCCATAAAAGCCATCTGGCACTTCAGGACATAGCTGGGAGGTTGCTGAGAAATCATATAAACAATGTTAACGTTTTACCATTCCTACATGCCCCAGAATTCCTAACACAAAGAAATGCAGATGAACACATATGCTGTCTTTTCAGCTGCCCAGGATCCAGCAGGGTGGGATTTACTAAGATCAGGCCAGATAGTTGCCAGTGACTCCCTACTCTGTCTCTTGAGCACATCTTTGCTTTTCTCACACTGCACAGACTCCATCAGAGGGGATTCCTGGGGTTGGGATATCTGGATTTCACTGAGCATACATGTGAGCATCTGTGAGGATGGAAGGGGCAGCCATCACTCACACTTCAATATGAGTAAGTTCCTGCTGAGGTCAGTCCTACTGGGAGCAGATGGGCAGGGATGTTTAGGAGGGGATGGTGAAGAGGCAGAGTAATAAGGAGACAGAAAACACAGGATTATGAAACACTCAGCCGCAGAAAGGGTAGAGTAGCAATACACACAGTGGGTACACAAGAGAGAAAATAGGTCTGTGGGTCACAGACGCACACAATAAGAAGTCGAGACCTAACATTTTGAGGACTATAAAATTAGCGTTGTTAGGTGACATCTAACTCCTGCCTATTGGCATTCTCTCTTTTGCTGAATTAAGACTGTTTTTTAAAACAAAATCCTGCCCAGTTTTACTTCTAAGTGAATACCATACTGGTCTTGCTTCCTCACTGTGCAGTGCCCTTCCCCTACAAATGAGTCTTTTCTGGTAGTCTCAGTGCTGTACCGCCCTCAAGAACACACACTTCAAAGCTCTGGACTCAACCCAGACACAGCTTTGTCCTGGAGAAGTGTGATGTCCCAGCCTCTGTGATCAAGCCATAAAGCTCCAGTGAGTCAGATTTTCCACTTCAGAAAAGCAGACACTGTTAACAATACTCTGTCATTGCTTTTTTTTTTCAAAGTCCTCATGTCCCCGTTCTCAATCGCCTGTCACCAAAAGCAAGTCATACTGTCACCCAAAGGAGGAGAGCATCAAAGGGGAGACATGATGCTCACTGACACAAAGAACAAAGACGGATCTATCAACAAAGATCATTAGCTGGCCGAGGGGCAGGACAAACATCTTCCCATGGGCTCAACAAAGAGTGAGCATAGCAGATGCAGGTGTAATGGTCTACAGGTCCTGAGTCTGTGGCTTCTTAGCTAGCACACGTGGCCCTTTTCTCTCCTACTGGCTCTCAGGAGGCAGTTTTTATCCTGACCTAAAGATGCTATATGCCTTCCTGAACTGACTTTTCTAAAACCAAGAAACTGAGCAGACCTGGAGAGCCTACCCACTGCCACTACAAAGAAGGAGAAGGTATGCCCTGAGAGTCTTACCTGGTCCAGCTTCCAGTGAAACTCTGCAGGGCGAAAGGTGTCTGCCTGGTCAAAGTCCTTCCGCAGGAGGAAGACGAGACGACAATTGTGCACATACAGGGCGTAGTGATGCCGGTTCATTTCTGAAAGGCAGAAATGGGGTTGAAGGATGAGCCAAAGAGTCTTCTGTTATGTTGCTAGGCACAGTTCAGAAGACAAAAAAAAAATGGCCTCTCATATTTTCCCATATATAAGTGGTTCTGATGAGTTTTCTAGAACATATTTGGAGGAAGACACTGAAGTAAAATAAGCTCTGGTAGGGCCCATAGCAAAACTTCTGATATTTTGTCTTCAAATCCTGGCCCAACCTATACTCCATCAGAGCTCGGTGAAAGGTGATCATGTTGGCAAGCTTTGTTGTGTGTACTTACAGGGCTCTCTGCCAATCACATCAGCTTCTCTGGGCTCTACAGCATGGCTGCTTTCTCCTGGAGTTCTGGGATTTGTTTTATTTTGTCAGTCTTGACACAGTGACCACAAAACACATCTCTTTTGTCTCCTTAATCTATGCTAAGGGGGGCTGCCTTGCTTTTAGCTGCTAGGAGGAGACAAATTGATTTTCCAGCATTAGACATAACTCTGTGGCTCTTCAAAGCAATGAATAATCACCCCCTCCCAAGGCACAGCAATCAATCAATGGAACCTTTTCTTCCTCTGATATAAAGACTTTCTTACTTGCTTAGGAAATCTTATGACATGGTTTTAGCCATGACACTTAGAGCCACAAGACACTACCAATTGGCAAAAAAGGAGCTGTTCTGTACCAACACATAGAAAAATCACATTTTACTTAGCTGTAGAACTTCAGAGAAATTTACTAGGAGGGATGTGCACTCTAAGTGGGTAAATGAGTACATGGCCATGTGTGGGGATGAGCATAGCTATACATTAAGGCCTGCATTAGGTTAGGGAGTGAACTAGCTTAAGGTAACCTAAGGCTGGAATACTGTGACTGATTCCTGTATATCCATATTAACCTTGCTATGAGGCCAACATTGGCTTCATCTCTCAAGATGAGCCTTGATTGGCTCTGACTAGATAGACTACTGCCAATTCTTCCAACACAGAAATTGGTTCAAGATGTCTGCCCAAGGTCAACAGAGAGCCTCATTCTCCTGCCCACATGGCCTCTGCTGAGGACTGGCAGGGAGGACTTGGTCCAGGCCAATGGTTAGTAGTTTGCTAAGCAGTTCTGGGATAGGTGCCAGCAGAATGTGAACCTGAGGGAAGTCATCTTTCCTTTGGGAAAGTGTAGTATATAACCAGAGGTCTGCAGCAGTTGTACCCTTTTCTGCCCATCTTAAACTGATACATGCATAGACACATATCTGAGAAGATGCAAAGGAAAGGAACATAGATCTTGATCACACTTTACCTGTAGGATGACTATGAAGCCATCACAGATCTAGGAGCTTTCAGGTACAAGAAAGTCTATATTCTCTGCATTTGCTTAATTTTTCAGTTGTCTGATACCATTTGATCTGGACTTCCCATCCCTGTAATGGATAGCATCTTAATTGCCACAATGAGGAAATGTGTGTAAAGCATCTGGCTGGAACAGATGCTCAGTGGCTGTCGGTTATTATAAAGGCCATTGCTGTGCCTGGGGACTACAGCATCACAGACAGCCATGTCAGATGCTGTTTCCACCCAAGCAACAGCATTCTCCAGAACCCAGAGCAAAAATGGCAGGAGAGAAGGTGGGCAGTCGGTACATGTGCCAAGTGTGTGGGTGACCACTCTTAGCCTCTGGATTGGCAAAACTCTTCTGGGCTGGTTACGACCTTACTATGAGGTCAACATTGGCTTTATCTCTAAAGATGAGTCTTGATTGGCTTCAACTTAATAGACTCCTGCCAATTCTTCCAACACAGGAGTTGGTTCAAAATGCCTGCCTAAGGTCAACAGAGAGAGCCATTCCCCTGCCCACCTGGAGGATTCTTCTTGCCCCTTCATAATTGTATAAGTAATTTTCTATGTTTCTGTTAAGGGCTGTTAGGGGAAGGAAGGAAGGATGGAAGGAAGACTTTAGTAGCTTTATTTGGAATTAACTAGAGTGAAGAGGTGGACCAAGAAGACTGGAAGAACAGACCTCCTCTGCTAGGACTGCTCTCTCCTTCAACCTAGGCCCTTTCCCTCTGCCTCACTGCTGAAGACCCCTGGATCAACACACAAATACGAGGGGCATCTCCTGGTCAGCCAATGAGCAGCAAAGAGTAGGGCTTCTTCCTGTTCTTACAGTTGTGTCTGCTCCTTGCTGGCAGGTCCAGGTGAAAGGAGTGAGGTCCTGGTCCTGCCGGGTCTTGGGGATGAGTGGGATATCGAGTGTCAATGGCCCAAAAGAAACACACTGAGCCAGGAGTCTTGTCAAAGCATGAACTTGTTTTTGCTAAATTAGGCACTTATACAGAGAAGGAAAGGAGGTGGGCACTTAGGTATAGGGAGAGATGACATATATGGTGGTGTGAGGTGACAATGACAAGGTGGGGCCAATAGGTTCATTTTACATCACTGGTAGCTAGGCAAGGGCTGGTGCAGGTCCAAAATGTGGCCCAACACAGTTGCAATCTTTCTGAGCAGTTTTCTAGTCATTCCAGGGCTGTGGGCACACCCTTGTTTTTCCATAGGCTGGAGAGCCATTGAAGTACTCATTAGCAAGCTGATGCTCTTCCAGGGCTAGGTCATGTTATCCCGCTCCCAGTCTTAGAATTTCCAGCAGGAAATGTCAAGTACTATGTATGGCTGGCTACTCAACATTCATTGCTTCCAGCTGAATTCAATGTGAGCAGGACAACTGTACTGGAGGAGGAAAGGATCCCAGTTACAGGGACAGATGTGTGAGCATGAAGGGATTATGGTGAAATGGCAGGAGCTGGGAAGGAATCGTGAGCGGTAACAGGCAATGGCATCATTCACATAGAGAGTGGGGAGACAAATGCCAACGAAGGCCCAAGCATCCCCTGTGACAGATGCACTGCTCCATGTGCACCTAACCCTGCTTCGTTTGATCCCAGTGAATAGTTAATTGCAATTCACAGCCTCTCTGTGGCTGGGTGAAGGCCCTGTGACCAAGTTCCAGCAAGTGGAAGGTAGTGATTAGAGATGACACATACAGCCTGCTGTCTTTGTCAATAATACCCTCTGTACTCAACACTGTTCTTTCTCTTTGATGGCTAAGTAAAGCCAGACCAAACAATGCAAGGATTCTTGTCTCAGAATATATGGACCAGGCAGAGCTTTCCCCTTCATACCCACCACTGGACAATGAATGAGGAGAGTGACAGAAGAGTGGCAGTCACTGACAGCTTTACAGGTGATAACGGTAATAGTGGTTTTCCCTTTCTTTCTTCATAGTTAGCCTTTGCTGACTAATCAATTCTGCTTTCCAACTATTTATGGAGGACTTTATAATGGACCAGCATTAATAAGTTTTGTTCAGTGTACCAAACAGAAATCAACGTGATACCCTGGAAGGCCAATTTCATCATTTTCGCTAAATTTTCTCAATATTCATATTCTATGACATAGTAATTCAACTTCCAGCCAGGGAACAATCAGAGATGTGTGAAAGCTACATTCTAGAAGGCTCACAACAGCATTGTTTTATTTGACTTTAAAAGGAGACACTCTAAGTAGCTGACAAAAGAAGCCATTAAATAAAGTATGATAAATCCATGTGGCAGAGTTTTAAGCTGGCATGTAATTTAGTTTCCAAAGGCTATTTTATCATCCAGGCATGGTGGTGGATGCTTGCAATCCTAGCACTTGGGATGTGGGGTCAGGAGGCTCAAAAGTTCAAGGCCAGTATGGGCCATGTGATATTTTGTCATTTACATTCCTCCAAAAGAGAATACTTTATCACATGGCTACATGACCTGGGTATAGTTTTTCATGAAACAATAATCAGATGTATTATTAAAATAGATTGAAACGGGAAGACATTCTACTTATTCATAGAAATAAAAGTAACATTCAAATGAAGTATACAGAACCTTACCACATATCTCTCCAAGTGTTTAGATTTTAGGTTTGTATGTTTTGATACTTTCCTGTGCCTTTTCCATTTATGCTGCAACATTTATCACCTTTCCACTGGAAAGACTTTCTGATATAAGATAAAAGTCCAAATTAGGTCTTCATTAAACCCTAATCTTTTATATTTATATTACTTTCCATGTCAGGAGCTAAGTTAGACCAGACTCTTTCCATTTTCGCTGTAACAATCTTTTTTAAAATATGTATTTATGATGTATGTGTGTATGCACTTGCATGTGTGTGTGTGTATACTTGTGCACATGTGCATATTAATGTCTGCATACATGTATGTGTACATGAGCACAACCTTGTACTTGTGGAGGTCAGGGGACAATTTGCAGGAATTGGTTCTCTCCTATGATGTGGGTTCCAGACATCAAACTAGGGTTGTTACCCTTGGTGACAAGTGCTGTTCTCCACTATACCATGTCTCCTGCCCTCTTTGCCAATCTTCAGCTAACTGTTAAGGTGTGGCTTCCTGTGAGGGCAGAGTTGAGGCACAGGCCTTGTATGCCTGAGGTTCTGAGCCTCTCTTCCACTGTGATTGGAAGGCATCATTGCAGATTGTAGTCGTGGCTGCCCTGTAGAGTCCTCTGAGGCACTGGCCTGTGCAGCTAGGATGAGGCACATATACTTTAGAAAGCTTTGCTGGCTTATTCTTATAACCTGTAGTGCCTCTATTGTATAAATCTGGCCCTAGGATATGCAATAAGATGTTCTAGATACCACACTGTTCTAGGTAGTGGTGTTGTCCTTGCCCATGACTCTAACTCTTCTGTTTTAGATGCCCTTGTGTCGGCAGAAACACTGTCTGGCTTCTCTGTCAAGCACTCTCTCAGGAGTGCTTGATCCACATTCAAAAAACAATCGTATCTGTGGCTGCTAAATTTTGATCATCTGCCTAACATTTGCACTATCCTAAGCTGTAGCCTCACTGTGACATTGATTCTAGAGCCATGATGTCCAGTGCAACCATGATGTCCAGTGTCCTATTGCTAAGACCAGGTCACTAAACCCAGCCCCAAGCTCAGTGTCACCTCATGTAGGTCCATGACATCCTCCCTGCATGAAGGTCCGGAGAAAAGTTATTGTTAGTGCTGCCTCCTTCTACCTAGACTGGTCTTATGAGTAGGCAAAAGCCAGACAACCCTGACTTAGTGTCTGTCTAGAAGATAACACACTAACATAGTCTACAGGGATCAACTGGGATGGAAAATATAGAGAACCCTGTAGTGACAGGAAATGGAATAAACTCAGAAATAGTGATAGTAATGATGGTGCCAGTGATACCACTTCACCTGATGATCTGTATCTGATTTAAATGATTTCATATTTTATTTCATGCTTACTTCCTCCACTTGGCATATGGGGAAACTGAGGCTCATGGAGCTTAATAACTCCTCAAGGGTCACACTTAAGCAGCCATCTCACTGAGCTGAGGACTTGGACTGTCTGACAGCAGGCACTGAGCCGCTGGCTACCTTCTGCACTGTCTTACAGTTAGAAACACTGACTTATTTGAGCATTTTAACCAAAGTTATCATTGAAATGGGAGACTGGAATCACAATTAAAGGTAGAGGTGTAAATCTTGCAAAAGATCTCAAGACACTCTCTCTGTGTGTGTTTGTGTGTGTATGTGTGTGTGTACATGTAGGCACAGTGATAAATGCATAGGATGTGACTTAGTAGTACATAAGCTGATCTTTCTGTTCTTGTGTTTATTGGTTGTGTAACTACTTGGGACAAGATGTGTGGATGCGTGACCTCTCAGTGGATGTTTCCACAATAGTGCTTTCACTAAATTCCTTGTAAAGGTTTAGAAGAAGCATAGCTGATACCAATGATACATTCTATGTGCCCAACATTATTTTGAAGGCTTCATGTATGTTTAAGTTACTTAATCAGCAAAAAACAACTCTGAGGAAGAGAATACTATAACAAAGTCACCCATCTGTAAGTGATAGGGTGTGGTCAATTCCCAAAGACACCTGTGCAGGCCTGGAATGAGAGAAATGTGCAGCACCTGTTAGCTTCCACTCTCCCTTTTCAAAACACTGCTTTAAGTTGACAAGATCCTTTTATTCAAAGATGATCTTTGAAAATAATGTCTTAGTTAGGGTTTTATTGCCATGAAGAGACACTATGATCACGGCAACTTTTATAAAGGAAAACATTTAATCAAGGCTGGTTTACAGTTTCAGAGGTTCAGTCAATTATCATCAAGGTGGGAAACATGTTGGACTGCAGGCAGACTTGGTGCTGGAAAAGGAGCTGAGAGTCCTACATCTTGATCCAAAGGCAGAAGAAGGAGACTGTGTGCCACGATGGGCATACCTTGAGCATGTTTGACTTCAAAGCCCGCCTCTACATCGACACACTTCCTCCCACAAGGCCACACCTACTCCAATAAGGCCACATCTCCTAACAGTACCACTCCCAATGGCCAACCATTCCAATGGGGGCCATTCCTATTCAAACCACCACATACAATATAGTAAATGCAGGGTTTGTCTTTACTTGCACCTCATCTACAGCAGCCCCAAGGGACTTCCACGGACATGGGAGTTCCGAGGAGCTTCCTCGTTTGAAGATCACTGATTAAGACTGCTCCCTTCTCTCTGCTTACTCCTCTTCTTTCCTTTCTCTCCTAGTCCCACTTTACTCAACCTCTAGAAAATCAGCAGCTGGAAAATCAAAGAGCAGAATGTATTCCCAGGCTCCCTGTCGTGCTTCTACTTCAGCACACCCTCCACAGCTGTGTCTGTTCAGCCACTGGTGACATAACAGGCTGGAGACTCACCCGTTTTATCTGAGTTACAGAGGATTGTTTCCTTCTCAGCTCTCACGCCGGGACTGGGGCCATGTTTCATCCACATAGTGATGGTGAATTGGTCTGTCAGGTTCTTGGGCACGATCCCATCAGGGATCTTAGCACCCTGCCTGCCGTCAAACTTGAAGATCATCTCACTGCTGTCCACCAGGAGTCCCACAGTCCAGTTGGTAGCTGCACTAGGGGATGGTAAGAGGTCAATGATGCCTGAGGATGCTCCTGCAAGGGGAAGAGATGAAAGCATAGTGGTTATTGCTCAAGGTTGGTGGTGTGCCCATCTTCTGTCTTCTGTTTCTGTGTCAGAGTGGAGTTAGTGTACTTAGGTCTGTGCCTACTCCTGACCTACGTGGCTCAGGAAAGATTCCAATATCATTTGAGCCTCTGACTTGATCCTGTTCTGTTTAGATATACATTGGTATGCAAATAAAAACAATGCATACACCCAGGCAGGTACAATCAACTACTATACAAGGAAAAGGGTGAGAGGGGCCTCAAGAGTTGAGGGAATCATTGGGGCTTTTAGTAATTCATTCATGCACTCATCAATCAACTAACCTGCCAGTCATTTACTGAGCATTCACCCTATGCCATGACCCTTTCTGAGTTCTGGCTATATGAAGATGAATCGGATATTCATTGCTGTGAAGAATCTATGAGACAACATAGTATGATCAGAGTTAAGACTGAGGAAAATTCTAGGCCTTCATCTAGAGAGGTGTGTAAGCCACTTTGTATACACTACCTTTCCCTACAACCATTTGTTGAAACCAAATGGTACAGTGCTTGAGAACAGGGGCTCTGAGGTTGGCACCATTTGGATTTGACAGCTAACAGCTTGACTCAGCAGCTCTGTGACTGGGAACACATCGGTCTCTCTGACTGTGTTCCCTTCTTCGGTGTATGTGGGGACAGAATGAGATCATGCATTCAAGCTTGCAGCTACATGCTTGACACACGTTAAGTGCTCGCTTGGTGTGAGCTATAATTTTCTCATCACCATTATTGTGATTTTTTTTTTTTGCTATCACTATCATTCTAGACTAGAACAGGAGGGCTTATCTCCAAACAGCCAGGCTATATCTATAAGGGCAGATTAGCAGTTTGAGACAATCTCAGGGCAGCTTTTCAGAAGGTAGGTTGAGGCGAGAGGGAACAGCTGGCTTGCCAGGAAAGACTAGACTATTCCTCTGGGAGGACACCTTTGGGCCCTCATTTATTCTCTGAGCAGCATCCTTTCCATTAGGTTGAGAGCCTCTTGCTATGTTCAACTGGATTAGGGAATGCAAGTTTTGCCTGGGCTGTGCATAGGGACCTGACAGAACACTCATCAGTCATGTGAACATTGTGATGGTGATACAGAGAAGATGCTCTAAAGGATGGCGGGGAATGTGCACTGTCTGATGTTCATTGGGTCACTGGCCTTTGCCGTCTGCAGAGCAGAAAGTCATCTCACCTAGGGTTTGGATTTCAAGGTCAGCTGTCACAAAAAGTATCCTTCAGTGAAAACTCCTCAGGAAGGTGCCATATTGGAAACCAATATACTTCTTTATAATGTTCATCCTTGCCAGACTTTCCTTTGGCTTTGGAAAGGATCACCAGGCACATGATGTTCATTGGCTTGGAGTGAAAGACTATAATATATGGGGAAAATATGATTCCTTTGAGCACACATGCTCTGCTTAGCACTGCATTAAGTTCAGCCTGAAAGGGCCTCCAGAAGGTCCATCCTTCTGGTGGGGGATGCAGGCTCTCTAGTCATGATTCTCTATGGGAGGTGTGGGTAGAATTGATGGCATGAGTCACATGGGGATTTTCTAGGGATGTTGCCTGTTCTACACTTGACACATAATAGATACTCAGTTCCTATTTACAACTGCCCTTCCCCTTTTCCAGTGTCCTCTGCTAAGATGCTCTGTTAGAGGCTGGGAGATGACTTAATCAGTAAAGTGCCTGCCTCACACACATAAGGTCTCCAGAACACACCACACACACACACACACACACACACACACACACACACACCAAACAAACAAACAAACAAACAAACCAGGCACAGTGGTGCGTGTCTTAACCCCAGAACTAGGAGGGAATAGGTAGAGACAAACAGAAGCTACAAGCTCATTGTCTAGCCAGCTTAGCCAACCAATTAGCTTCAGGTTCAGCATGGGACCCTGACTCAAAAATTAAAGAGAGACACCTAATGTCTACTTCTGGCTTACACACACACACACACACACACACACACACACACACACACACATCTATATGCTCATGTATACACATGTACACTAATAAGTATATACACCACACATACACATAAAACAACTACATACAATACAGCAAACATATAGCAGAATAAAGGGGAAACGTAAGAAACGCAAGAAAGAAGGAAGAAATGACAGACAGCATGTGGACTCTGGCAATTCTCAGTGCTCAGGTGACCATCCTGCCTCTTATCCATGCCTCACAGTTCTTATCATAGCCAGTTATTGTCACCTCCCAATGCTCCTCCCCCCAGCATAGAACACATATCTGCAAAACAAGTTCACACTACCATTTTACGCTCCTTTGGCCGTACTCTCCATGCATATTGGTTAAAAAAAAAGACATCAAAGTGGTAGCAGGGAGAGATTAGTGGGATGTTCAAGAATGAGAGATTCTTGGGATATCAAAAAGTTTATTTTTTCAATCTCCTACAGAATCATATCACAACAGCTTCTTTTACTGATAATAGCATGAGATCTGGGATTTGTGCAGCATGAAGACAACCAGTGACTGAGGCATGCACTGTTGATTCTTGAAACCTGTAGTATCTGCAAAGATGCAGGCTGATCATTTAGAACCCCTGAGAAGATAATATCTAAGAACAGTGCAGAGGGATATATATGGTATCTTATGTCATCAATAGAACAGCCAAGGTGGCATACAGGAGGCCCAGAATGAGGCTTGGCAGGGCAGGGAACTATCATACAAGGCTCTCTCTATTGGTTAGGAGTCTTACTCTGCCTGGAGAATTCACACTTAATAATTTAATTAGTGGAGGAGTTAAGTAAAAAGTTTTCCCAAAACAGATTTGGAGAGAAGCACAGAGCAAGGACTAGTGTGACATAGTGAGTGAGACACGAAAGGTGTTTGGGAAGCAAACTGCTTGCAGAGTAACCTAACCTGGAACAGGGATGTTCTGTAGACAGAGCTGGAATCCACAGAACTTTATCTTCTATATACTTTTATTTTCTTACATCCCACGGATCTTTCTAGAGGACCCAGATTAGACACCAGACCAGAATTACTGAGCTACCTCACGTCGTCCTTTGATATATGGTTGTGTTGTGACTACCGCTAAGATTCTGGTTGACAGGTAAGAGATCCCAGGCTGAGGGAGCCCAGGCTTATAACCAGCCATTGGGTAGACTCATCGCTGGGGCTTTCCAGATCCAAAGCAGAAGATCCTTACAGAAGTCCCCCTCAGAGAACTGAAACATGATTTTCTAACTTTTTGTGTATTTATCAAATGTGGAAACTGAAGACCAGAGAAGAAAATGACTAGACCAGGGTTGTACCACCATGTGACTAATTAGAGACAGGTGCAGCTGTGACATAAGATGATCCAATAACCAGTCAGCTGAGATGACCACCCCAGTCCTATGGGATACCTCTTCATACATGTGTCTGTTCCCAGAGAGGCACATTGAGGCCACCCAAGCAGAGCTCCAGTGTCTTCTGTGTAGGGAAATGACAGTCCCTCTCTCTTGTCCTGCAGATGTTGCTACTGGAGAACATGATACACTTAACAAGATGGTATAGACTTTCACAGACTTGACAGATCAAATGTGTTTCTTGCTACACTTAAACAATCTGAGGAAGAGTCACTTCCACCCAAAGTTCTTTCATCTCTTCTTCTCTAAGGAACCCATGGGAAAGTTGTGGGAAAACACAGCGTGCCACTTGTAGACACGGTACGGCAGCATTTGCACATCTAATTATGCTTAGGCTGCTTCTTTGGAGTTCTCCTGGACAGTCCCTGGAGCCACTGGATGCGAAGAATTCACGTTCTTCTGGTACATTGCAGATGCTGCCTCCCAGTGCTAGGCACTCCAAACTAGCAACAATATTTGATTTCAAGTCCCTGGGCTCTATTAGGGTGGAGATGCTGAGCAGCAAATAGATACAGGACAGAATGAGAGAGCTTTATGGGCACAGGAGAATGTAGAAGGTCAAATGGTACATGGAGTGGTGGTCACTTAGGTCTTTATCCTGCTGTGCATGGCCATGTATGGATAGGCAGTGTCCCCTAGCATTCCAAAGAGGAACTGTGGCAGAAGTGATGTGCACAGAGCCTCCAGAGGCTGGTGGCATAGGAGGGGTGGAGATCAGTGGGAGAATCTTGAGAGAAGAATTAAGATCAAGCCTCATTCTATGGTATTCTCAGAGAGACGTGTGGTGTGCAATAAGCAGAAGGATGAACTAATTCCATATTATCTCAATAAATGTGTGTGCAATATCCAAGCCATGCTAAGCACTGCCATGAGAGCATAATTTTTAATCACATGAAAATGGTCCCACTTTTAGGGACCCAGTACGTCTTTTAATTCTCCTGAGGGAACAGTTAAATAGGTAGAAGAGTTCTGAGTAGAGAGTCTAGGCAGAATTCAGAAGGGCCCTCTTCAAGTGCCTCGTGGACCACTGGGCCTAGGTGCTAGAAGAATGTATGTATGCATGACATACATACATCTCTGACCCATGATATCAACTTGACCACAAGTCCTGATCTGACCAGAGAAACAGGAATGTAAGTGACATGTGTCATATTAGGAAAGAAGTCTTAAGTTCACAGTTCACAATGAATCTTTCCCATCTTTCCTGGAATGATCAGTATTCTAGATAAAGGCTACTCCATTAGCTAGGGTCTTGTCCAATCCAAGAAGGACATGTGGTAGGAATGATAAATCTTTGTTATTTTAAGCCAATGATATTGTGAGGTCATTTGTTACTGCAGCATAACCTGCCTGACCTGATGAATCATAGAAGCAAACGATTTAGGTAACTATGGTTTCCACTTCCCATCTACATGCTTGAGATCTGAAGGCCTTGAAAACAAGAACTTGGATTCTACGTAAGACAAGCTGGGCTTTGGTTGACAGACTCCTGAAGTGGGACCAGGGACACCTACTTAGTTTCTGACCATCTTGGGAAACACCACTATAGGCAAAAGCCTTCTCTGAAAGAAAGACAGTGGTATGGAAGTTGCATAAGTGGCCTCCAACCAATCAGGAAGGAGAGAGAGAGAGAGAGAGAGAGAGAGAGAGAGAGAGAGAGAGAGAGATATTGATTGATTGATTCACTGCTGATGCCATCATGGGGGAAAAACTGTGGAGTAAAGCTTTGAGAAGACTAAGGACCCCTACTTTCACCCAGGGAACACTACCCATGATGACCTTGATGATTTGTGGGACTCTGAGGGCATCAGAGACTCTGATAGTAATTCTTTGGGCAAGCTCTGCTAGGCTGAAAGCTATCATAGAAAATCTTAGATTCTCATACTTCCAAAATGCTGCATTGTAACTCCTGTCTGTCTTCCTAGGAAAGCAAATAGTTAGGTGATTTTTTTTTTGGTATGGATGGTTCTATATCATTTTAAGAGTTACACAGCACTTATACAAACAAAAATATTTGTTGAACTAATTAATGTGTGAATGAATTCCCCAGCTCATCAGTATATAAACCTGAAGAAGAGCATAGGGTTGGGTTATCCACTCTGCTTGGAAAGCACTTGATTTTAATAGCATGCTTATACACCGTGGCCTTTCCTTCAGCAGGACCTATCCTGGGAACTCTTGACTTACAAACAAAACAGCTGCCCTTGACATTGTGTTCAGGAAGTAGTGGCCAGCTGCCAGGATCCCTATGATCCCCTCAGCACAGCTTGGCCTCTGTGTTACAAAGGGCTTATGCACCACAAAGTACTTTTCTATTTCATATAATACGTAGTGACATAGGGTCAAGGAAGGGAACCTTTTCTTGGGCTGTCATTAATGTCAAATTTGATTTGGCTGAGAGGTCTCCCTGAGGGCTTCTTCTTGCATTTTATCCTCAGTACAGTGCTGTGACTTTTCACATCTGGAAAGTCTGGTCCTAAGACAAGATTGTTACCTGAATTCCTGAAGTTGGAAAAGGTAATGGGCACTTGGCCACCTCTTCTAAGAAGAGATGTGGAGTCTGGAAAATGGATCAGCTTATGCTGTATCTGGTATATAATCTGGAAAAGACATAGGTCCGGGGGCTCCATTATATTATTCCAAGGCAGAAAGGAAGCATCTCTATGCTTAAATCTCAGGAAGCAAACTGTCCGCCAAGCAGTATTTCTTCAGGTCTGTCTCCTGTGCTGCCATGTTTGCTCGGATGCCTTCTGACATCAGCCAGCATCAGCTACAGCCCTCTTTCCCCTAAGTGGGATTCACTCCCTCAGTGCTTGGGAAGCCAGTCTGGCTGGGACCCTGTTTGACCACCCTAACACAGAGGATGCTGCAGAGCTCCCGCTCCCACAGAAGCAACATGAAACTTGACCTAACTGAGCAAGGGAGCAGATGGACTGGTGACTGCAGGGAGGGGCTTGGGACAAGGGAGCAGATGGACTGGTGACTGCGGGGAGGGGCTTGGGACAAGGGAGCAGATGGAGTAGTGACTGAGGGGAAGGGCTTGGGAGAGAAAAGCAAAGGCTTGGGGATGAGAAGAAGCAAGGAAAGGGACAAAAGGACCAGCACAAAGGGAGCCATAGTGCTGGAACTGTAGGTTAAGGCAGATCCCAAGAACTGAGAGGAGGCTGGAAGGTGGTGTTGCCCAGGGAACTGCCAATGATGTCCCATAAATGTACCCTTGCTCCTGGGTTTCTGGTTGAGGGTGTGGCCTGTTCATCAAGTTAAGACACTGGTGCTGGTACTTTAGAGATCCCTTCTCTCTTCCTTCCCACCACTTAACACTTATCACATCTTGCTGATTTTGCCTCTTAACTGTCCTAAATTCATCCCTACAGCCACTCCCCTGGTTCAGAACTCATTATCTGTTGCTTAGACTACGGTAATAACATTCCAATTGCTCTCCTTGTTTCCCTTTAAAGTTAATCAAGATTTGTAGAATGAAAAAATGCGTGAATGCCGAGTTTAAAGTGTCACAGCAGCTTCCTGGTTGGGAAACACAGGAAGAAACCCGCGTACTATCTACTGAAAACACTGACATCTGTCGACCGGAGCCATGATGCTCACAGGAGTCAGACAGTACCACACAGCCTGTGTGTTGGGCATGAACCAGCCCCTACCTTTTCCTTAGATGCTAGGGGCGCTGACTTCTGATGTTCCACCCTTTGCTTCTGCCCTGCTTTGCAGTACTCTACCCCAGGAAAATCATAAGTACGGCTTCTGACATGAGACCTGACTCATCTGTCCACCTTGGTTACTGGGCAGGGATCCCATAAGAGTGGTAGGCAGTGCTACTGGGAAGGTGGCTAGAGAGAAGCGGGCTTGTTTCATTCAAAGGGCAGCTCCTAGAAGCAGATGAAGCACACCTGGGGAAGCTGTCTTCCTCAGCTGAGTTAGCCCGTGAGGCTGGCAGTCCAGATGGAGTGAGCAGTTAGCACGCCACATGCAATTTGCCGTTGCTGTTTCTTCTCTTAAAACACTCTTTGCATCTTCTCTACCTCCCATCTTTCTCCAGCAACATTGAAAATCAAGTCACAGCATGTGCCCTTGGGCCCTCTGATCTTTAGCAAACAGATTCATCATTTCCTTCTAACCCAGAGTTCTGGGAAATGACTAACCCATAGAGGCCATGTGAGGTTGAGTTTACTGACACTCCAGGTACAGGGAGAATGAAAAGGGATATTAATTCCAAGTAAGATGTCACCTTAGATGGCTTCTGTGAACCAAATAGAGGAAAGGACAGGATTTGAGCAGTCTATGAGCATTGTAAGTCCCTAATATCATCTAGTGAAATAGTTGTTCGAAGCACCATTACCCGCCAATCTGCTGAATTGTTTCAGAAGGGCAGGCATCCCCACAGATCTTCTGCCAAATCCTGGTGATATGATGAACAGAATATGCTGATTACTAGGGGTTTATTTTGGTTCTAAAATTTTCACTTGGTTCTTTGGGTGAGAAAAATGTAAAAAAATTATTCCAAAGATAATATAGGAGGCCCTCATGAAGTAATACAACTAAAGTATATACTGAGGTGCCTCACTTTCCTCTAGAAGAGGCATGGTTACAGCCAAATGCAGCCCGCTGCGGGAAGAAGTCTTTTCCTCAGCTCCCACAGTGAAGCTGAGGGAGAGCTGCATGCAAGTCCGTGGATACTCCTGTAGATAAAAAAGGAAAAGTACTGCATGTCCAAGAGAGGTGAAGAGGTCCGCCAACACAGTAGCAGTCAGCTACTAAAGCATGGACACTGGTCCCACTGCACAGGACACTTAGCTTCTCCTTCACAGGCTCACTGGAGAGCTACCAGTCAGCTCTAGGAGCCAGGCTGGCCTTGATAAATTCTCAACCAATGAGCCTACCTTTCAGCCCACCTTTGATCTAAGCCTGTTTTCAAAGTCAATCTTGGATATTTCCTGTCTGTGCAAACTTCAATGATGGTCACACTTTGAGGCTCCAAGTTTCCATCTTTAAAGCTAGGTGGATATATTTTCTTTTTGGTATACACGTGAACACTAGGTGGAGCATCCCATTTGGAGTGTCACAGGATGCACACAGTGGGTATTCAAGAAAAGCCTCTTCCGAGCCATCCTCTATGGAATCCTGTAATCAACTCCATTTCCTACCAGTAATTCCTGGCCTTTCTTCTTTCTTGCAGCCCACTCTCCCTCTTCATTAATGATTCCTTCTTCATTTCCTTCTCACTTTCACGTGTGAATATCTTCATTCTCCCACCCACCTCCATTCTGTCTGAAGCTGTTCTGCTATGGACAGCTGGGCTCAGCTTCCCAGGCCTGTACCCTGAGCAGTTGTTTAGCTGCAGGCCCTTGGTTTAGTGGTTCGTTCACTGTTGCTATATTAAAATTCTTAACCATTTCATTTGCACCGGGTCTTGGAAATCAAGTGGCTGCTTGGTGGAGATGAGTCAATCCCTTTTGCAGGTTGCCTGACATCATTTTTCATAACGGACCTAGGCAGGCAGCTCTCCATAACCTCACCTGCTGGAAAGACCTTGAGTGTCACTTGGCTCTGTGCTGGAAACTTTTAACCGATATTTCCCATTCAATCTTACCAGTGAAGAATGGAAGCTCTGTCAAACTACTTGCCTAAAGCCAAACCACTGACAGACAGACTCTGAACCAGTTGTATCTGAGGCCAAAAAGCTGAGTCTTCTCATCTTTCTGCCCTATGCAAATATCCATTCAGGAGGACTGAGGCAGGTGGGAAGGCTGGCCTTTTTGCTATAATTAGATAAACTTCATTTGCATGTATCACTTGAAAGCTATTAATTGAACAAAGTCTCAAAGGAAAAGCTTACCACATAATTTCTGAAGGGATTTCTCAGAGTAGGTCTCGCGGTCACAGCCCTTGCCGATGTAATTAGTCTGCAGCTCTGCAGTGACCTGGAGGGAGGACACAGCTCCATCGCACGTCTCCAGGTGGATGCTGGGAAACAAGGGCATACTCCCTGAGCCAGGCTGGTACTCAATCCTTTTGGTCCAATCTGAATAAACAAGAAGATTAAATCATTTACAGCCAGCCCTGCTAGACCACTTGTTTTGAAAAGGTGAATTCGTTCCAATAAATCATTTGTTTCAACAAATAGATTAGTGAACAGTTTGAGGATAATGGGAATTTTACATTTGCAGGATTAAAGCTCCCACCTCCCTCACTTTAAAAAACAAAACAAAAAAACAAAACCAGGTGAACCAGAAGGCTGGATGCAGCCTCATTGAGTGAGCCATAGAAGATTATACAGAACACAGATACATATACACCTTGGTCATCTACCTGATTCTCAGTTTACTACATATTGTGGGGGAAACAGAGTGAGCCACAGCACCCAGAAATATCAGTGAGACACCAGAAAAAGTAGAAAGAAAACCATTATCATATCTCATAGGAGTATTTCAAAGACTAAATCACTTGACCCTGAAAGATGCCTGGAACACTTGAAGCCTGTGTGACACTGTGGAATGCTGGGAGCTGAGGCTGGGATGGCAAGTGGGACCAGTGGTGTGGACGGGAGGATGATGCCAATGCTCTCTCTCTTTTCCTTTTATGTCCACTACCAGAGACATTTTAGAGAGCTCGGTCTTTCCCCATCCCCTGCCATTTTATCTTGTATGAAGATTTTGGGGAACACATGTGTCTTCCTTCAAAATAAAAGGTATCATGGTCCTCCCTTCACGGTATATGTGAACTGACAGAGGAGAACGTAGGGACTCTTAAACATTCAAAACTGCGACTCAAGAATGGCTGATCGTTCTGTCACTGCTTTTCAGTGGAAAAATAATTGTGAGGTGACAAAGCATTGAAGAGAAGCAAAAATCACAATCAAAATGGCAGCACAGAAGAACAGAGCAATCAAGGGGAGCAAACGCTGGGTTCGTGTGGGAATTGATTGATAGATAATAGCAGCAATCGAACTTCAGGGCCACTTAGATAAGACAAAGCCAGCTCCCAAAGACCGATAATTCATGGTCCCTGAAAACAGGCACAATTCCACGCTGTAAGGATACATCTGAGAGGCTGTGCAACCACTCCCCAGCACACTTAAAGGTAGAAGGGTGAGTGGAGTCAGTGAAAGAAGTAAACGTGGGTGCTGAGTTGACAAGTCCCAAGTGTTTGTCATATGGAGCATCGTTAGACACTCCAACTAGAAATGGAGATCTATGAAATGCCTGACCTCACCTGTGAGAGCATTGGGAATTCCTGTATTTGTGGGACTTTCTGTCAGTGTGCAGTCACGAGACATATGAGTCCCTAGTGGGACACTGGCGTCCATCAAAGAGATACATTTAGAAAGCTGGCCCTAAGGACCAGCCAGGTGGCTGACTTGACTAAGCAGCTATTTTGTTTGGGGTTCCTAGGTGCCATGTCCTGCTGTGAGCACCATGGATGCAGCAGTGAAGAGGTCAGGAGAGAGAGAGAGAAAGCGAGAGAGAGACAGAGAGAGAGAGAGAGAGAGAGAGAGAGAGAGAGAGAGAGAGAGAGA
>NW_021621048.1:7548407-7583347 GCF_004785775.1 Grammomys surdaster
GAGAGAGAGAGAGAGAGAGAGAGAGAGAGAGAGAGAGAGAGAGAGAGGTGATGAACAAAGTTGAGCCGACCAATCAGAAGGAGGATGGCAAGGCACCTCTAGATTGACAGTTATTGTATGAATTTAAGAACTGACGTGCTCTGCTTGGTGTAGTGGCAGCAAAGCTCTTGGTTTGGCTGTAAGGTAGCAAGTGCCTGGTCCAGATTAGGTTCTTATTAGCTAGCAGTGCTCTGAGTCCCCTAACTAGCACATTGAAACTATCTACCGGTGGCTAGTTCCCCTCAGCAGCTGTGAAACCCTTAAAAGCAGGGTTTTTTGATGTTTTGAATCTTCTACAGTTACCACTTAACTTCTACACTATAATTCTAGTGTTGGAAATATTTGCAAGAGGATATGGAGAAGGCTGGATGGAGATCTCACTGCTGCAATGGGAGCCCATCCCGAGTCCCAGACAGAATTCAAAGCCTGTTTGTAACTTCCGGTTGCTACTCTATAGGACCTATCTTCAGCTCCTCAGAACCAGCCTTCCCACAACAGTTTGTTTCTCTGTCCTTGGCAAGGCATTTGGTCCATAGCTGACAATGGAAGAATCTGCTTCCTTCTGTACAAGATACAAGATCGAGGAGATGGTGTGCTTTCTTCCCTCCCTCCTGGGATCCTCTTAGTGAGTTGCAAATGGTTTTGTGAAGGGGACTTTGGTGTGAGCCCAGTGGCATGAGTTGTGGGCCCTCAAGTATAAGAATCCTCTACTACATGGACCCTGGTCACAGAACTGATTCCATTTTTCCCGTGGGCTTTGCTGTCATCTTTCTCATCTCTATATCTACTTGGTTATTTCTGATGAGGAATAGCACTGAAAAAGAGCAAAGAGAGCAGAAACTAAATCGTGATGTAAAAGCCAGTCCAGCAGATCTGTTCTTTGGCCAGCCATTTGCTTGGGAGGGCTGGACTCCCTCTGGCCATCATGGAAGACAGGTACAAAAGAGCTTTAAAAGCAGCAAACCAGTCACTCTGGCGACCTCACAAGGCTTGTTTTTGGGGGTTACGAGGAGCAGGCAAAATTGCCACTATCCAATAAAAGAAATCGATGAAGCTTTCAGAGCACAGCGTCCTTGAGAGCGGCAAAAGCTTACACAAACATCTCTAACTCTTACAAAAGGAGGCTGAGGAGAGCTCGGGAGAGCCAAAGGAAGTTGTCACACCCAGCCCACACCATGCGACATGTCTATTCCTCTTCATTTTCTGAAGGGGGAGAGAGTACAGTGTTTAGGAGTATGGCCCCTCAGTCCAGCCCTCCTGGTATCAACCCCAGTCCTGCCATTTGCTATGGAACTTCGTGGAACTCACCTGCCCTCCCAGAGTCTAGATTTCTATGAATTTGTAACAGCTACTCAGAACTGTGGGAGAGGGAATTAAGAACAGGGTTATGTCATCATCAAACACAGGGACATGTTCAAAACATAGCTGCTAAGTTATCACTTATTAATGTGTCAGGAAGAGATTACTGGTCAGTTTGTCCACCATGCACTTTTACAACTGCCTTTTTATTTAATCCTCACTGGGACCCAGTGTGGGGCTGTTACTGCCTTAATTGAACAAATGAGGAAGTGACAGCTGAAAATTGGTGTGACTTGCCCAGGGCCACACAACTCTTTTGCAGAAGTTCCCCACTGAGCCTGAGAATTCACCAGAACAGAGAACAACTGTCATTTTTTTTTTACAGATTCATTTTTAAAGACCTACTTGCACTAGTTTCTTAAAGGGATAACCCCATTATTGACAAAAAACAGAGGAGTCTGGTTGGCTTCACTCTTACCCCAAGACAGTAAATTCACAGCCTCTGGAACAATAACAAGCAAGAGATACATGTGATGGCAGGTAGCAAAGGTTACAGAGACCCATTCTGGAGCTTTGCACACATCCTGTGGTCAAAAACAAATCTGTGAAAATGGCAGTTGTTCTCAAATCCCCAGGTTCAGTGGGGAGATTTTGCAAGAGAATTGTATGGCCCTGGAGGAGTCACACCAATTTTCATGAGGCCTGGGGGATCATTTCTAGCTAGATGAGTGGAGAGATTTGGGTTTGAACCTCAACTGCTCCAAACCCTGACATGTGACCTTAGCAGAGTCACTGTCATCTCCTCTGAAATGATTCCATCTGTTCCTGAGGTGATCAGGAGCCTCCAAAGAAACAGTGCAACCTAAGGGCCTAGCCCAAGGACCTTCTCATGATGCTTCTGTAAGAACATCTCACTTCTGGGCTCATAAGCTTCCCAAACTGTCCTGTTTATGAAAAACAAACAAACAAACAAACAAACAAACACCCTAAACAAAGCAGAAAACCTTGTCAGTCTGTAAAAGGTCTAAGCAATTCTGTTGTTGCTCCATGTTGGCTCCTTAAAGCTAGCAGGTCTAGGCTAGAGGAGAGAGAGTTCCCTGGAGAGACTCTCCAGGGCTGAGCAGGATGATGAGTGTCAGCGGCCCAAAGAAACACTCCCGGCCGGGAGTCTTGTTGAAGCAGGAATTCAACTTTATTGTATCAGCCTCTCGCTTATACAAACTCAGAGCATAGGGAAGAGGAGCTTTGGTGGGGTGAGATGATGTAGGGGGCAGAGAAGGGTGACAGAGAGTATGGGGTCACTGACAGGGCCAATGGCAAAACTCACATCAGCAATGGCGGGGCAGAGGCAGGGCCAAACAGGTTCTGTTGATTCACCCCAATACAGAAGTGACTAAGACAGGTCTCAAACTCGAGCCAGGCTGGGGTGTGTCCAAAAGGCCCAAACCAGGGCCAAAATGGAGCCCAACAGCCCCATATAATGAGGTATTGTGTAGTATATTCAATAAGCTAAGATAATAATAATAATAATAATAATAATATACTTAGTAAACTAGATAAATCATCTAAGTTATGATTAAAAACAAGAGGAGTAAGTATATTATTGATTGACATAATATCTCTATGAATTATGAATGAAATGTGATGTTTGATTGATATGTATTTTGGGTATTAAGAAGTGATCAAGTCAAGATGATTAAAATATCCAGCACTTAAAAAAAAAGGTCTAGATGGTGGTTTATAAACTGACTCGATTTTTTTTTCTTAAGTGAACAGAAAGACACTGACTGCCTGCTGTTTTAATAACAAGGCCTAAATTACTCTGCCAGGATGCTAAGAGTGGAACAGCAATGAGATTTAAGCTCCTTTTTGTGGATTAAGGATTTGGAAACATGATGATTTTATTAAAAATTCCTGCTAATTTTAGAAATCCCACATTTTCTTATTGGGAGACTAGCAACCACCTAGAAGTTTCACATTAAATGCCTAGAGTTGAAAAGAAGCAAATAAGAGTTTTCCAGAAAGCACAAACTTTGTGGCTTTTATACCAAGACATTTGAGTCATTTCATTGTCCCAATCTGGCCTCTTCGAATGTCACAGGAGGCTGGAAGGGACAGACAAGGGCTTGGCCTAGACAATCTCCTTTCTCTAGCTGTGATGCCTGGGTACCTCCAGCTCCTTCCAGGCTCAGCTCTCAGGAGCTGAAGGAACATAAGGTCTCCTAGGAAGTTGTTGGATTCCCATAAGCTGGGAAGTTTGATGCTGGGATGCTATGTGTGTGGGGGGGGGGGGAAGAAAGGAGTTCAGTGAACAAGTTTGAACAGGACTCATTCAATGTTTTCTCTAAGATACGGTAACTTGAATTTGGGTGCCAAAGGTCTTGCCCTGCTACCAGGAGAAGCTACTATGGTACCTTAGCTAAGCAGTGGCCATCTTGAACAATCAAACTGGGACAGTGGGTAAGGAAAGAGTAGGCTGCAGAGGTCAAGTGGAAGTCAGAGGACAAACTGTGTAAGAGATTTGGATTTAATTTCAGGGCCAAAAAAGAGCCATGCATATGTGTTTAGAGAGGACATGAAATACCCAGAGTGGTTTAAATGCTCATCTGAGAGCTAGGGCTTTCAGAAGAGCAGAACACTTCTTCCAGAGAACCCATGATCAATCAGTGTATGCTCTGCTAGGAGAATACAGAGGAGTAGGGACCTTCATCGAGCACAATTCAGCTTTCCGAGTGTCATCTCTCCATTTAGACAGACAGGTGCTTGACTCTGGCTCTGCTATCTCGAGTTCTTGGATGTGAGGTCTCACTCACTGGGCTCCCCCGACTTTTGTTTCTTTCACTGTACTATGAGGACCACTCAAATGCAGCTTCTCTGGAAGTGCTCCAAATCTCAGGGGCAGAGGCTGTTGCTGTTACAATCATTCATCTGTGTTCCTTTCTTGTCATCACTCCACATGATAGGAACTTACTAAGCCCCTACTATGTACCAGACAGAACTTGGGGGGTGAGAGGCAGAGTTCTTACCTCTTTTAGGGAAGCCACAGTCACACAGCAGCTTAAGGCTGACAGGAACAAGGAAGTAATTTATAGCACTGAGGACACTTGAAGGCTTTCTGGAGGGAGTGACTAAGGTGTTTGCTTTAATACAAGTTTTTAACCATTGTTCTTACTATGTGTATAAGGCCAACATATCAGGATACAATTGCTGCTGTAGATGTTGTGGTTCTCACAGATTCCCCAGAGAAATGAGTGACAGACCGTACAGGAACAGCGGTGTCACTCAAGAGGCAGAAGATGGCAGAAACCATGGACAAGATGCTTTACTGTGTCTTCCAGAGAAAGGAATAGTAAAGGACACTAGTAATGCAGGCTAGCCTTGGCCAGTTTGGGAATCTGAGAGGCCTCTAGGGCACCAGAGCTGTGCTTAGATGTATGGTAGCCATGTCTGGGTGACTGGGGCAGTCAGAGAGTGGAAAATATAAGATAGAGTTTATACCACACTGTGGAATCAGCACAAAGCCACAGGATAGAGGACAGTTCCAATACAGCTCCCCCAGGGCTGTGTAAGTTCAAGTGGTGTGACGTAGGTAGAAAAGATGTGATGTTCACCCAATCTTGGCTTGAACAACTTAGCAGCCTGCCATGACTCAGAGAGTTTGGACTAGGTAGAGGCTACTGGTGCCTTTTATGAGCACAGGCTAGAAAGGAGTGTTGGCGGCCCATGACTAGGACCAAAAGAGAGTTCTTTGGTATATATAAAACAGTTCCCCAAGGTCTGAGTGGAAAGAGCTTAAGTTCTCAGAACCCTGTCCCTTCGTGGCTCCTCCCTCAGCATCTGGGCTCCACTTTGAGGATGGTAGATGGTATGATACTTACACTAAGCACCTGGACTCTAAGAGCAGATGACACATTTCTACAAAATGGGGGGTGGAAGTGGAGTGGGGTGGGGTGGGGGGTTGTGGCTGTATCTCGGAAGGCTTTTGTGTACTGAGATGGTACCAGTTAGAAGCCTAGCAGAGCTCAGGAAATATGCGCTCTGTTAGGCTTCTGAATGCTGGCTTATTTCCATGAATGCATGGGAATTTGAATGTAGGCTCTGCTATCCTTGCAACCAGCCCTCTAGAGAGGTAAGAAACACTGTTTTCAGTCTGGATCGTACCAGCCCTGTGAAGGGAAAGTGCTGTTCTCTCGTACTGGAGAGGAAGAGGAAGCTGGGCTAGACAGAGAGTGTATGACTTCCTGGAATGCTTATGGCCAGAGGCTGACCTAGCTCTTGTACTAGATTGATCTGAGCCCTAAACTTCCAAAAGCATTCCTTGCCTTTCTGACTTGCTTTCCTCTTCCCACCTTGTCAGCCATGGTACTGGATCTTCCTCTGTTGGAGAGAGGCAGGAGTTGGAGTCACTGAAGAGTTTGGGGGTGTGGCAGGGCATTTAGTCTGAGCTACTTACTGCTCAGAAGGGTCCCTGACTGGTTGGTTGGTTAGCTGCCACTGTCTTTAAATTCCCAAGGATTTCAAAACATGAGGTTCCTGGTTTTCATTGGCACCAGAAGCCACAAATGACATGACTGGTCCTCTTTGCCAGTTTTCATTGGTCATGCTCTTTAAACTTTCTAAGCCTCAGTTTCTTCATCTCTAGAATGGGAACACTAACTGTCCCAAAGGGAGGCACTATTGCATGGTTAGTAGGACTAGGGTTTTGAAGCCAGCTCTGATGTGATCGCAGCTTTTCTGTTTACTCCCGGGAGCAAGTCATTTCCTTCTCTCTATGTGAATTTACTCATGCAAACACCTAGTTCAGAGTCAATTATAGTGTTTATATGAGATAATAAATGCCAACCACTTAGCCCTGCGCCTGATATGCATAGGCATATACATTCCAAGTGTCTGAGTGGTAAATTATTTGCCTTTCTCTTTTTCCAATTAAAAACAATTACACACAGGAACCATTTAAAAAGAAACACAACACAAACTCAGTGAACTCAATTACAAGTGTAAGGACTCCCCTCTCTGTTTTTACGACTGACCCCTTTGCCATTTGCTATATTTTATTTTAGCAACAGTGTTTTTACTACCTTTTAATTCCTACTAAAAGAGATAATTAAGTACAAAGAGCAGAGAAGAGCGAGCGGTGGGATGGATCTCTGGACCCAGATCTTTGGTTAAGCCTCAGACCACACTCTTGCCGGTCCCTCTGTCTGGGCTATGGTCCTTCTGCTAGTCTCAGTTGCTAGGTGGCTCTGGAACGCAGGTTTCTTGGATCTGCCTTGGTGGAGAGTCTCCCCCTACTTCCATCTAGTGCTGGCTCCTAAAAGACAATTAGTTACCTATTTGCTTATGCCCCAGTCTCCTTCTAGCCTTCTAGAGTCAGATTAGTACGTCATACACTGAGGAAACACTCAATAATTATCTATAAGTGGTCCTGTGTACACACACACACACACACACACACACACACGTGTATTCTGCAATTCTTGCTGCCCAACAGGAGGAATCTTTTACTATCCTTATGGTTTGGCACGCCTTGCCTATTTCTCATCCCCCTAGCACTTGGTTAACAGCTAAATGACAGGGTGCCAGGCCTTAAAGTGGGATGGATTCAAGACACCCCCAGTACTGTGTGTGCATGTATTGAAATTATGATAAACTACTTTAATGTTGGGAATATCTTCATATTCTTCACCATACTTAGTTTCCTTATTTAGTGTCAATAAATGCCAGATGAAGTAACTCAACATTTGTCTTGGTATGACATTTTCTCTAGTTTCAGGGGAGCAGTAGAGATTTCATCCTGTCCCTAGTCAACACTGTGACTACTAGTTCTTCCATCCTACCTCACAGATGTCAGAGTCACAGCTAGCAGCAGGTGCTCCCAGGCTCATCCCATAGCAATAGCACCTGGAAGCTTCAGGCAGCTTCTTACCCAACAGCCAGGCTTTTCGTAGACCCAGTTCCCTGGTTTATCACTGTTAAACAGGAGAACTTGTGCCTCCAGCACAGGACACACTGAGATGACTTGTCTGGAAGAGTGTTCTTCATGTCTCCCTCACCCTGTATAGTGTGGGGGCAAAAGCTTGCTCCAGAACAGGTTCTCACTTGCTCTGTATCTGGACCTGACCCCCTCAACTTGCTTGCTACAGGTCTACCAAGTCCAGTGACAGAATGAAGGCATGCATATTCAGTGATACTTTTGCAGAGTAATTTCATATTTATTCAGTCTAATAACAGTTAAATTCTGGGTGTGCATCTTGGCTATCCCTTTCACTTTTAAAAGAAATTTATTTCTCTTTTGTTTCATGACATGATGGTCCATGACTCATTGTGAGAAACCTCAGCCCTTCCCGAAGAAAACTTGAAAAGCTCTGCTTTAAATAGTACCAAGCAAAACTAGTTCCTAAAACCTACTTCTAAGGCCTTCGGCTCTAGCTTTAGAGCATCACAACATTTAAGCTGTATGTCCAGGGCACTTTTAGAGCCTACTAAACCTGTACCACGATTTAGATGGCTCCCAAGGCCAACATGTCTTCACTCCAGTCTGACAGCCATCATACTTCTCACCTGAACCAATTACTATGGGAACCTCTTGGCTTTTCTTTGTTCTTCTGTCCTATAGTTGGACTATAGTCTGTAGTTGGACACCATTCTCCAACTACAACTTCTCTTCTGAGAAGTCCCTGTCCCATACTTTGCTTTCTCTTCAGAACTTACACACCACACAAGGCTCATCATTGGTCTTTCTATATTTCTTAGACTATGTGGGATGATGGCTGACTTTAGGACAACACCCCCAAACAAACAAACAATCAAGCAAACAAAACTTGTAATGACTTCCTTTCCCGACCTCAGAAGATTGCATAAATAAACTTGGAAAACACAAGCCTAGATAACAGTGGCCAAGAAATTCCCTCACATCTATAAGCCTTGGCCACAGAGGATGAACCAAGGAAGATCCACACCTTGTGATTGAGCACATGCTAAGGGTACTCCATAGGCTAGACAGTGGCATAGTGGAATAAGACATCATATCAAGGAACCTCATAAGAAGTTGTACTCCCTCTCTTTTGGGACACAGGTTATAGTCTCACAAGTACCATAGATGCAGGACAGGGTTCTTCTGATGCTCTATGATATGCCTTCCTGCTTCAGCAGGGCTGCACATACCTGTCCCTATTAAATTGAGGTTATGGAACATGATTGTTTTTAACCAGTAAAACAACAGTGGATAGTTCTGCAGGGAAGATTTTAACAGGCTATGAATGTTATGGAAAAACCCCAGACCCCCAGTATTCTTTGGTAGAATGCAGGCAGAGAGAGCCATTCAGCTGCTGAGGAGAGCATTGTTGCTCCAGTGTTACTTTTATATTTGGTCAAGATGGACAATGGAAAAGGAAGAACTTCATGTGTTGGAGCCAGGAATACCACAGAATAATGCAAACAACTGCACCCAGAATTTAAAGGCAGGGCCTCTTCACAAGTCTTCCTCCCCGCCAGTAGGAAACTTTACAACCTTTATCCATAAGGTTGCATCAGTGCTATGTAAAACTGATGGACAATTGTGGACTTCCTTCCTTCCCTTTCCTGAATGGACCTTCTTACAGCTTACCCTGCTCCTGGACTCTGTGCTATATATTTTGTCTGTGTATATCAAATACCAAGTTCTTTTTGGATCATAGGTCACTAAACAGTAGTTCTCCTCTCTAGACCTTATGGGCACCATGGCTTTGGGTGGTAATCTGAGAAACTTTTGAAGATCCTAGGGAAGACATAGATGTATTTTATAGTCACAGAGAAGAGGCCACTTGTGATGAAGAGGGGTCTGTAGAGACTGGATTATTGTCTGTGGCTTTGGGTTTGGTTTGTGGCCTGAGCAGTGGAACATGTGACGGTAGATGGGTAGATGTGACAGTAGATGGTTCTGTGTAGAAGCTCTGTGAGGCAATGCATGTTTCTATTCACTCTTGTTGGTTTCTGTATCTGCCAAAAAACTCCATATGTACCAGATGGGTTACTGACCAGTGATGTTTCTAGAATAAGAAGATGGAACAGAAAGTCTCCTTGTGACCTGGAGTCTACACCAAGTTTGAAAACAAGACTAAGCATCCAGGCCACAGAAGGGACTACTAGAATGGATTGACAGTGCTGTAGAGAGAATGCTGGGAGGGGATGTCAGTGGACTTTGATGGAACAGGAAGGTCAAGATCCTAACCCTAGTGGAGATGGATCGAGGACAAGCTGGCTAAAGATTCTCATTGGTTCATTAGGGAGATAATCTGGGGAGTCTGAATGAGTAGAAATGAAGATGATGTTGTGGGGTATCTGTGAATATCTAGTACCAGAACGCTGTGGGCATCTCTTATTCTGTAGGGTGGACCTGGTTTGCTTTTAGCTTGTCTTGTGGCACTCTCTCATGGGCTGAGGAAAGAAGGTTGGAACTACAGCCCTTATCTTTCCTGAAGTTGCCTCCCAAACTCCAAGGCTCAAAGGAGATAGCTAAGGAGTCCCCTGGGAAGTTCTCTTGAGTTTTCTTCACATCTTGGTGTGTTTTTGTCTTGTATATTGATTTACAGTTAATCACAAATACAAGTAAATGTTGACGTGGAGTCAGGCTGGGGCACTTAGCCTCTTCCATCTTAGCACTGCATTGTCTGTTTATCATACGACTTTCTAATTATTCACTTATCTTTGCAGAGAGAATGCTGGGGTGGGAGCTGTCAGTTGATTTTGGTAGAGCTAGAAGGTCAAGATCCTAACCCTAGTGGATATGGATCCAGGTCAAGCTGGCTAAAGATTCTCACTGGTCTCTTAAGGAGTCAGTCTCCTAAATCAGTGGTGTGTGTGTTCATGTGGGTGTGGGTGAATGGAGAGGTCAAGAGTCAACCTCAAGTATCATTCCTCAGGCACTAACCACTTTGTGTGTGTGTCCAAGTGTGTGGTGTGCATGTATGTGTGTGTGTGCACACATGCATGTGCATGTGTTTTGACAGTCTCTCATTGGCATAGAGTTTAAACAAGCTTGCCAGGGAGCTCCAGGGATTTACTGGTCTCAGTTTTCCCTGCACCGGGAGTATAAATATGTTCTACTATGTGACCCCACTTCACATGAGTTCTGGGTGTTGAACTTAAAGCCTCACATTTGCATGGCAAGCAGTTGACCTACTGAATCATCTCCCCAGCCCTTTGTGATTGTCCATTTGTCTGCAACTGTTGGCTACATTCAATCAAAAGTCCAGAAGAGTATGGGTTGTGTCTATTTTGTTATCTTTCAACTTTCCAAAGCTGGACCAACTCCTAGAACACAGTAGGTTCTCACTAAATGTTTTAGAATTGAATGAAAGGGATACCACACATTAGAAAAGGTGCCAGTGCCTGCAGGAATTCCTTGGCCTGCTTGCAGTGGTCAGTCTTCACTTTTTGCTCCAAGAAGACTCCCTTGATCATTCTGTTCCTTCTGAACTGAAGATGATGCCATTCTGCTTGACTGACTTTGTCTTTATTTGGTACACTGTCTCTCCGGGATCCACACATCTATGCTCAGACCTTAGGTGGGTTCTGCAGTGGTCATCATAACTCAGGCACCTGAGATAACCTTGTCACAGTCCCATCAGCCACTGGCCTTCCATGTGTTGCACAAGGGAACCCTTCTGTTCTGATCTGTCATGCTGGGATGAGTGTTTCAGTTATTTAAGAGTGTACTCTTGTGAGTGTGGGTATCATCTTGTTTCAGCCCATGACATCTCCTTCCTTTCTTTCTCTCTAGTTCCACACCCTTTGGAGGGCAAGAGCATCAGCAGCCAACACAGAAGAGACCCATATGGTGTTCAGAATCCAGGGCCTTAAGCTTCTGCCTTCTCTTAATCCTTTGTCTAAGCCATTCACCTCCACCTACATGCTTTTACAACAGAACAGACTCCATGCTGAAGAGATGTAGGCAGTTCAGAGCAGCAGCCCTCATGAAAGATACTTCTCCCAAAGGGGAAATCATTAACTCAGCCAACCAGGGTACTTTCTTGTGGATTTATAGAAATGCTTCTCTCTCATGCCCAATAAACATGAGCATTTTCAGGCAATTTTCTTATCTTGGGAAAAATGTATTATTGGTGTAAGATGGAGCATCTGTTCTTTGAGAATATTTACTTTTATGTCTCTGAATAGCATTTACAATGGAAGAGTATGGTTTTTCATGCATGCATTATCGGGCTTTTTGAAAAGATGACTTCTGAGTGTTTTGTCACATTCTAACCTTGTAAATCTCATTAGTTTATCAGTTGTACACAACTTCAAAACTTAATTTTACATAAAAGGACTTTGACTCTAAGTGGCCCAAGAGCATGTAAACTTAATATCTCACTGGGCAGTATTCTCAATGTAGAATCAAATTCTTTTTATCTTTGAAAAATATGTCCTAAGCCCCAGTCTACAGAATACATGGAGACTCCAGTGTGCACACATGTGGTGCTGGGAGATGCAGCTGCTGGGGGATGCAGCTTCTTCTCACGGCTGGGGGCAGTGCTGAGTCATCAGAAAAGGTCAGGAAGGTGCTTGGGAACTTGTCTCAGGCTTCAAAGCCTTTAGACTTTGGGCTAGTCCATACACTGCTGAGAAAGTAAGAATTTAAAGACTGTAGAGCCATAATCATGAATATTCATGAATGCTTTGAAAAGAAAACTAGAACCACGCCAGTGCCTGGCAACCACCAGCCTACAGGACTCAGTGAAGCACATTTGCATCTTCCTGTTAAGGAGCATTATGCATCTGGTGAGGTTTTATGATGTGGGAGACACGCACACACCATGAAGTGAGAAAGAGCATAAGGTGCACCCGGCTGAATACAAGGAGAACACATAATGAAGGTAATGCTGCATTATTAAATTATGGGTACTTTATTATCATCATTATTATCATTAGTATTATTTTATCTGTATGAACGTGTTTATGATTGTGTAATTGTGTGTATATGTGAGTGTATACAGTGTTGTGTGTGTGTCTGTGTTTGTGTATGAGCGTGCATGCGTGTGCGTGTGCGTGTGTGTGTAGAGAACCCTGGATTTGCATTGGTGGGTGATGTGATCTTCGGGGCTCTGATGCCACCCTACCATGTAGAAAGTCAGCTGTGGTCCAGGATCAATTAGAAAGCTCTCAAAGCTCAAGAAAATGTTCCCAGAACTTGCTTAATGTCTGGCCAATAATGAGACCCTGAGTAGTGAAGTGAGGGCATGCAAGTGATTAGACTGTGACAACACGGAGCGGCCATGGTAGTGACAAGTGTATCCAGACTGTGATGGTTGAGATGGCAGGTGCTTGTCCCAGTGTTCAGCTTTCCAGGGGAGGTGACTAGCATTTGAAAGGCTTCTCACAGGAGATGGCAGTAGAATTGAGCTCTAAAGGTGACTGAAGTTAGCTAGGTGCCCTGAGAGGCTGGGAAAGGCACAGTGGTAGGTAGTGGTGAGAAGTAGGTGACCCACATATCTACCATATCTACCATGTGGGCTCTAAGGGCTTATTCTACCTACTTCAGATGAAGACAGTGTAGGAAGAAGAAGAGGGCTGGCCTGTCAGCTACTTGGGCCGTGTTCATAAGAAACTGAGTCCGGCTGGTGTACAATAACATGGCGTCAAAGCTGGCTGGGCTCCCTCCCACTTGACAACAGAAAGCAAGGAGGAAGCAAAGGCCTTTTTCTGGGTCTTTTATACACACTATCAGAGCATATGCTATCCATCTGAAGAAGGCATTGGCAAGAGGCTCATTTCACCATGACACACGTAAGGCTGAGATGTCCAAGGTAGCACAGTCAGCAAGCTAGACCAAGAGACTGGCCAGACTAGCCATATACATTAGTGGCTTCTGTTCATTTCAGGCATTGTTTCCTGTTACTAGCGACATTAGCTTGGTCATTCCTGCATTCACAGTTCTTCTTGTGACAGCCTCCTGGTAAGGGCTGATAGTAGCCTCATTTTGCAGATACCACACTTGAAGGTTCAGAGTGACTAATTGGCTTGTCCAGTGTTCTGGAGACAAGGTGTGGTAGGCCCTGAACTTGAACTCGAGTTTTTCTGATGTAAGAGGCAGAACTCTATTCCTGCCAACTTCATGCCAGGTAACGTCTCCTGAACATAGCTATATGAAAGAACTTATTAGCTATGTCAATGGAAACCACAGTCTGCTCACTATGTGGCTCAGCCAGTTTCATGAATCGATAAGGCAGAGCACATGGATTCTAATGATGGATCTGATTCTAGTCATGGTTTCTCCTCTTAACATCTTGCATGTGTGTCCTTGACTAAGCCCTTTTCCCTTTGTGGTTCCCAAGAGGTCACTCAAGGAGACTGATGCATATTTGCACCTGTAACCCTGAATGAAGGCAGATCCCACTAGTGAGCTTGTAGGGAGGAGTGATACTCCCCCCCCTCACCATCCTGGAGGCCATGGCCTTTCCTCAAAGCTGCCTTGTGCAATAATACCATGGGATGGCTCGGAGAGCACAATCTTCATTTGCACAGCTCTGCTGCAGTGCTCCAAAGATAACAGTGCTCTGAAACATCACAGATGACCAGGCTGGGGAACCTAGTATCCAAGATGGCACTGACCTGGATATCATGAACCCTGCGGAAAATCTTAACCTAAGTGTCTTCATCTATAAATGTGTAAGCATCTTTTAGGATGTGTTAAAGAGTACCAAGCCCTTAGGTGTCACTTGGCAAAATGGTGATTACTCAGACAGCAGTAGCTATTGTTATTGTCTTTAATACTGTGTGGATTATGGCCATCCACCCCTCCTCAGGGGCTAAGATTATTGGCCCATTTTTTCCAAACACAGGGGCCAGGTGGAACATGTAACTTTTGATCCAGCAGGTCTTTAAACACATTAGGATGCCACTGAGTAGGTAAACCAGCATCCCTTACAGAGCCATTTGTTGCACCTTAATGATCGGCTATGTCAGAGATGTCAAAACAGGTCGTTATTCATAGCAGAGTGCCCCATGAGGCCTGCAGCCAGAGCAAGCTGCTCGCCTAGCAGCTCTGAGCAAAGGCAAAGCTCAGGGTCACTCTCTAGCAGCCAGCAGCGATCAGGCCTTTGCTAGTTATTTGGGACAAAATTGCCCATTGTGATTTTAAAAATCGGAGCAAAAGGAACTCAAACGAGCTACTGTTTGCTGAGCCTCCTATGTGGTTCTGTTCAAGGCCCTCCATAGATGCCTTCTATTTAATCCTGGAGAGTTTACACTGAAGGAAGCCACGGCCAAATGGGAGTAACCTTCCAGTTCAGAGTAGTGACAGCTAAGCTGGGACTGTGTCCCCCCTCTCTGGGACAGTGTTGTTTCCCACTGCCTCCCTTGGTTCTAGTCTTTAGCACCAACATGTGGGGTATGCTGATCAATGCACACAGTCTTGGTGGATTCTCTAGGGTGTGTTCTTCTGTAGGGCATCCCTTACTTGCCCAATTTTAATTACAGCATTGTTTGCACAATGATTTAAATACTACAAAGTATTTCTACACAGTAATCTCTTTTGGTCATAACAATCCGATAAAAAATAGTTTGGCCAAGAATTATGATTCATAATTTATTGTTGAGGAGATCAAATCTAGGGCAGAGAAATGGCTGAAATAAATCCTGTGGCCAGATGGGAGTGAAGCTAATCTTTGAGTCCAGTCCATATTCCATGCCCAGCTCAGTAATCAATAGCTTGTGCTTGACCCCTGTGCCCCTCCACCTTCCAGGGCTCCAGGGCTTTTCCATGTGGGAGTTAGGGTGCATTGTGTGGGCAAGAGAGGAACAGGGATGGTATTGGAGGAAGACTGTAGAAATACTGAAGGTCAGGCAGAGATGAGTGGAGAGTAGGTTATGGGCCCAAAAAGGAGAGTGAAAAGGACCAGGGAAGCCCGGGGGCAGGGGAGACAGAAACTGGGGCTAGAAGATGAAGGAACTGATTCCCTGGAGATGAGCCTCAAATAAGCTAGGTGTCACCCTGATGAATGGAAAGAAAGGTAGGGGATTTTCATGCTGTATTTTCTTTGAGGGGAAGGCGACATCTTCTTGACCCATGATAAGGGGCCATACTAAGGGCTAGCATCTTTGTATTTGAAGCTTACTATTCAAGTTCTAGGTTCATTCTGTGTCCTCTGGCCTTTGAGATAACCAGAGGTGACTTTTGGTTTAGGGAGATAGTAGCTGAGAGACAGGCAGTCTACAAGCATAGGTTTGTTTCTTAATGAGCTGCTAGACCAGTTGTACAAAGAAAAGGTGAGCTGGTTGCTGCAGAGAGGAGCCAGATCACTGCAGTGGGTACTTCTTAGGTGGTCCAATGGGTATCATTACATTGATGTCCAGCTACCTTCCACACAAGTCTCACCGTCATTTTGTAGAGTAACTGGGGGTCTAACATGCTCGCCAAGGACGGTGGGGTCATGTCTGTCTTCTAAGCTTTTTTTAAAAAGCCTTTGTAAAGCTTAGAATATCCCCCCTTGGGAATTCCCAAATTCTTTCCCTAGCCTCCTTTATACTTCCTGAACTTCACGATGCTTCCGAATTGATAAGTAAGGATTTGAATTCCATCCTTGCTATTTAACAGCTGTGAAGTGGGAATAAATCCCTTAGTCTCTCTTTAGCCTATTCTCCTATCTGTAAAACAGAATTGAATTGCTTACATCACAAGGTTGGTCCTGTCTTCTGTGTGATGACACTTCAATTGTCTTATTTATGATATTTTGCCTTTGTACAAATATGTCCCTCTGGTGTCCTGGTCTTCGTAGGCTGTGCTACATAATACAGTAAACCACTTCTTCCTACGGTGACAATGTACAATAAGAGCTTCACAGAGGGGTCAGGAAGCTATACTTCCTCAGCCCCCATGGGCTAGAAAGTGAATATTTAGATTTTGAGAGGCAGGTGGCCTCTGTCATCAACTCCACTGTTTCAGGGCATCCCTATGCAACCTGCAAAGAGTGGGGCTGTATCCCAGGAAACCTTCTGGAACCCAGATTCAAATTTCTTACAATGCCCATGTGTTATAAAACAATATTCTTTTTTTTGGTAACCATTTAAAAATAGAAAAATACATTACTTTAGCTTGTGGTTTTACAAAAACAAGTGATTCCCTAGACTTACCTATGAGCTAACAGTTTTTGGAACTCAGCTTAATCCATTATTACTGAAGGAGACAGATGAATTTTAAGAGGGGATTATTCCTTTAGAAAGAGTCAGTAGTGTAATGGGGACATTTTGGACACCCAGCATACAGTGAAGGAGAAGCTGTGAGCATTCCTTTAGCCTATGTTCCTGCCAGAGCCCGGCCTATCAGCACCATAACATCAACACCCACTAAACAGACAGAGCTCCATCTTCTCAGTTCTGAAGGACTTGGCTCCATGAGCAGATCTGGACACCTCACTGGGCCTATCACCCACAAATTTGAATCCATTTCCTTCAGAAAATAAAACTTAAGCAAGCTCTTCATTGTTAATCTGAATTTTAGAAGAGGCAGAGATGAAGCCAGCTGGTCCCTTGCTGTGCTTTTCTCATGTTTGGACCTGTGGAGAAAACTCTAGCAACAGATGCATGATAGGAGTTTGAAGTATATCCTGGACAAGGCTTCAGACCACCCAAGTGCAACTTTGTCTCCTTAGTTATGAAGTCTTAGGACTTCTATTAAGACTATAAATCTAACTGTCTTTAAACACTTTAAATTTGTTTTGGAATAAATACTTGGCTTAAGCAAAGTATGCTCATAAATAATCATTCTTTTTAGCTGGTCCCCATGCACTCAACTTTCACCTTGGTGGTTAGTGAAACCATTCCCCCCCTGAGATCCGTGATAAGATCACTGACACAGGAACGTCTCTGGGCCATCTCCTTGAGCTCAGAATGACAATGAAGTCTTTTTTCCATAATCTCTACCTCTTTGGTCAATCTAGTCTTCCTCCTCTGTGCCTGGCCACACTGTGGGCCCTCCTACTTTCCCAACAACAGGTAGGATCTGTAACAACCTTCTCTTATGTGCTCACAGCTATGTATTGATCTACATTTGAGCCAGGCATGGATTCTCCAGGGCCGCTGCCTGCCTGTTTCAAATTCAGTGTCTCATTTGCACTTGTACAGGTCCCTATAACATGTCCTACATCCTCAGTGTGTCATTGTTCCCAAGGCTAGGAGTTCTGCTTGGTCATATCTAGATTAGGTCTTCATAGGCCCTGCCTTTATAATGAGGGAATTATTTGATGGTCAGTGAAATATTACTGTAGAAACATCTCCTACATCATATACATATACACATACATATACACATACACATACATATACACATACATATACATGCACTTCAGTTCTTTCTAATGAGGCAACTAAGATAAGAGAATTAATGTCAACCAGGAGCTTTTCTTCTACTATCTTTACAATGCAAATGTTACAGACACGTTCTTGTGACCTTGATTATGTCTTCTGCATGATCTTCTTACTTAAAATAATGTCTATCCTGCTGCAGAAATTTTTGTTCCCAATCTAGGGTTTCTACCCCACCATTAACCATTTAGTTCCAGGATAAAAGGCATACACAACCTTTACATTTACAGTAATGAGCCTTAAACAGCACAAGAGCTGGGCAGATATCTATGCTATCAGAATATACTTTCCTATTGATAACCCTGAGGTATTACTTACTATGTTTCATCTAGGCCGCTCTTAACTCCAATTTGCTATCCCTCAGAGCCATGTTTCATGACTCACCTAACCCATGGTGGCTTCTCCTCCATTCCCCTTCTTCTCCCCCTTGTGCTCTCCTCTGACCCTAAGCCTGGGAATTCTCAATTCCACTATGTCTCTTCTGCCCATTTATTGGCTGTCAGCATCTATATTTACCAAACCTCAACACTATCTACCTGTAGTACTCAGACCTAACCCAGTCTTACTAAACCTGCATTTTTATCCAGGCACCTGCATGATCTGTGGGGCCATTCAGGTTTGAAAAACACTCCCTTCCCAAATGTCATATTTTCTTCCTTTGAAAGCTGGACTGCTGAAACAGTGGAACGTCTGAGGTGATTTGATGCACCTGAAGAATCTTCAAAACTCTAGAGAACACAGGGGCTGTATTCAACTGCATGGCTTCATCTCTTTTCCTTTCATTTGAATAGGATCCATCATCATGAAGATTTGAAGAAAAGGTATTATCTGGGCCCATGGAGAAAACTTGCAGCCGACCTGGGTGAACTGCTGAGTGTGGCATGCCTAATATCCTAGAGTCCTCTGCTCAGGGATGGAGGAGTCTCTTGGGGATTGGAGAGCTGACTCTGCAATCTGGGAAGCCTAGATCCATTAGTCCGGTTGTCTGGTCAATTACAAGTCCAGGAGATAAATAATGACGGGGTACCAGGAAGGCCCATCTCCAATGCTGTCTTTTGTAGGGTATCATTTTGCCTGAAGGGAAAGTGAAGTAGTGGGGTTTGGATCTCACCTGGCAGGACCAGGCAGAAATTATATAACTTGGCATGTAGGTGTTATGGACGACAATGCTGTCAATCTGAGAACCAAGGAAGCAGAAAGAACCATAAAGAAAAGTATGGGCAAGAACAGCATTTTGTCTAAACAATGGACAAAATGAAACCAAATACACAAAACCTCCAGACCAACAACTGAACAAGAAATGAGCCTCCGAGGGACAGATTGATGCCCAAGTGAGGGGTCCATGAGGTCCCACGGCTCAGTTCCGTTTCTGTTGAGCCACATTGCTGTTCCTGCCACTGTGTCCCCTGTCAGCCTCCACTCTACCCTTTAGATTTTTCTCTCTCCTGCATGGGTATTTGTTGAGACATGCACAGCTTAGGTATTGGCCTAACTGGGGCAAATGAAGAAATGACAGATTACAAAAAGCTGGGTGGGAGTGGGTGGGTCATGCACTCTAATGGCGACAAACCAGTAGCAGCAGCCAGAGACTCCGTGTGTTTGTTTTATACATCCGTATCAGTGATGTGGGTTTACGGAATGCAGCTGAGCAAAGGGGCAGGTTTAGCTATTTTCTGTGGGGAAGGGAGCTGTCTCTGTAGCGCAGCAGATTTAGCAGATTAATAATCAAGGAAGAATTATTATTGATACTTACTATACAAACACTGCCAACATCTGCACATGGGCCAGAGCAGGGGAAGGCTCTGCCTTTTCCTCCATCCTGACCTGGGGGAGGCTCTGCCATTCCTGAGGCTCTGAGGTATTGGGGTCCTCGCTATGGCCACGCTCACAGCAACAATATATATTGACGCAGGATTAATTTGCTCCCCACAGGTGTGGATCCTGCCTCATGTCCTCTTAGAACACCCAGGCCAATGGACAAAATTCTAGCCAACAACAGAGGGAACTGACACACCAAGAAGACTGCAGTCTATACGTCTTGCAGGAGAGGCATGGTACCACCAGCCTGCCTCTGTCCTGTGTGTTCACCTCTTTGCTGCTTCACCATGTAGTCCTTCATCTCACAACTGGATGTGCCTCTAAGGACATCAGTTTTCCAACTGTTGGGTAAAACAAAGAGGAAGTTTATGCTTCTTCCCCGTATAAACATAAAAGGGAACATTCCGCCAGTAAAGCCTGCTGACCCGCATAGTGTGAGCTGCCCCTTTCAGTTCTCCATGTTACTGCCCCAGAGTCACTGCCCAGAGTGAGAAGGATGAGCATGCCTGGGCTCTTGTTTTGCATACAAATCCTTCCTTCCTCTTGCTTCCAAGGAGATCCCTGCTAAGTCCCCCTTCACACATGGGGAGTGAAGCTAACCCTTGAGTCTTGTCTCTGTGTAAGTGATAGAAAGTTCAATGTCAGAAGCTGTAAGACGTACAGTTCTGCCCTCAAGGAGCCCATGTGCTTTCAAGAGCAACCTACAGAAAAGGAACAGGAGCTGGGAAACTATAGTCTCAGGAGACCACACCTTGGCTGGAGTGTGAAAGAAAGCTGGTGGCAGAGACAGTGTCTGATATACAGGTAAGGCCAGGAGGAGAGCAAGCCAGTGTTGGGGGGGGGGGGCGGGACAATTATTGTGACAGAAGTCAGGAGAGTGCTCTGGATGTCAATGGAGTCTGGGAGCAGATTCTTGTGGGCTTGGGGAGGCTCCACCTAGGAGAGGTCCCCTTGCTCAGCTGTGACAACTCCTTGCTAGAAGCTGGCTGCAGGGAAGGCTCCATGGGGGTGCAGATTGGGAGTGCTCCCAGGAAGGCAGGGCTCCAAAACATGATGGATTGCTTTCACGGGGCTGCAATCCCCTCCTGCCTGCAGCGAAATGGCTTAGAACAGGTACAAGAATTCTAACTGCCAAGCTGTGTTTGTTGGCTTGAACGGCGAGTAGAAAGTGAGCTGGTGAGGGGCCCATGCTCTCCCACAGGACTACAGGGAATCTCACCGGGCACATGAATGCGTAGGGTCTGAGGGCTAACCAAGGCTCCTCACTCTGACTTCAAGGTCTCAGCCAGCTACCTCACCTTACCCTCAACCTCTCTAATCATGCCACCTCCATTTCCTAGAAATAACATTTTCTGAAAGCTAGGCTACTCTTCTCCCTTCTTTGGGCTCTTCTTCCATATACAAAGTATTCCTTCAGCCGTGCTTCAGGTAAAGGCTAACCTCTCTACCCATCACTATGACCTGCCTTGTCTACAGGCAACAAAGAACCCACAAGACATGGCTCACTCTAAGTTGACCTGCAAAGCTGGGATACTGGACCAGGCAAGAAACACACCTGGGGCCATCTGAGTATAGTTTTTCCTTGGAGAAAGATGTCCATATAGATGATAGCCTGTAGTCTTGACCAATAGAACAGATAACGGGGTGGGAGGGCTAGAGGTAAAAGGTGCTTACATATCTAGGACCAAGATGTTAGGTGGGCAGGTGAGAGAAGTATTCTCTGGAGCTTTTGTGTGTGTGTGTGTGTGTGTGTGTGTGTGTGTATGACAAGTGGCAGAAAGTTACTGTAACCACTCCTGCACATGACAGATGGAGAGTCGTTCAGCTATAATCTGAAAGGCTGCTGGGGTAGAAAGAAGGAGAGGGACTTGATAGAATTTGCAGCAGGTGAACTGGAAGGAGAGGCTCTCAATGTATAATCCATGGCAGTATCTGCCACCACAAGCCACCGACTTAGGCAAGGAGCCACGAGGAAGCAGCTGATTCTAATACTACACATGTGTAAATCACTGCCTGGCATGATGAGCTGATTCAGGGAACTGATTCTTTCCTCTTTTCTTTGTTCCAGGAAAGACATTTTTTTTTTTAAACTGAGGGCTCACTGCCCATTCATTAATCGTCTTAACACTGTGAGGGTCTCATTGTGCCTGAGCCTCTGATGGGGCTGGAGACAGTACAGGCAGCAGGCTCCACCCTGGTTGTCCAAGATCACTTACACGCATTCTCAGCAGCATTAGACACCACAGGGTAGGTGTCTGGTACACCCTTCACACACAAAATTAAGCATGATGACAAGTTGCTTTTTTATCATTCACTTAATGCTAAATTTGCATAGATTTAACAAGTACAAAACTCTATAAATAATGTTTAAATATAGGCATGAGCACTTATTCCAAAGTCTGTAGGTGCCTCATTTGTCAAAGTCAAAAAGTACTGGGATCATTTTTTTAGATACAACCTCATGTTTTGCTTTTCCTACTTAAAACTCCATTGTAATCATGCTCTGTGCTTAGAAAGCATTTATTTTTCTTTCTTTCTCCCCCCCACCCCAGGTTTTCTTTTGAAAGGCTAGCCATTCATTGATGATCTTTATAAGTTAAATGAAAACAGTGACTTCTTACTCAGGTACTCATTCATTCATTCATTCATTCATTCATTCATCATTTCTTAAGCATCTTCTATTAGGGTCAGGCACTGTGCTAACCCTGAGAAGCGCAAGAGTAAACCAGGGAGAGTCCTGCCTTCTATATCCTAGAACTCAGGCTCCTGAAGTTGCAAAACCAGTTTCCTATTCCAGTCTGTCTTGCTATGCTCTCTTCTTCATCCCTGGATTATTGCAGTGGGCAGGTGGATTTTTTTTTTTTTTGAGACAGCTTTGCTCCATAACCCAGGTTGGCTTCAAATTCTTAGGTGATGATATTACAAGAATAATGTTTAAATTATTCTTTCTGCCTGGCTAGTATGTCCCTCTTTCACTATTGCTTGATTCTAAGCAGACTGATCCAAGGTACTGTACTTTGTTTTACATATCCCCCATATACATATATGTGTATGTTTATCCATACACACACGTGCGCGCACACACACACACACACACACACACACACACACACATATATATACGATACATGTTACATATCTCCCACTTGTGACTCTAATTATCATTTTATCTTCTCTCTACTTTGTTCAAGTCCACACAATATCAGCTCTCTCAGAGATGAGCGCCTGGGCTCCCAGCTCTCTCCTCTAAGTTTATGGGAAGTCAGGCTGTACTGTGGAAGCTAATGGAGAGCTGCCTTCTGAGCAGAGCAAGGCCAGACAGTGTTTCAGCTACAAGTGTCTTTGCATTATGATTGCCAGTCCAGCTGTGCTAGGTTGCACTAAGAATGAGTGGCTGACACTACAGCGTGGTTTGCCATCAGTGTGCTTGATAGAGGCCTGAGTGAATAATAGAGAGAGGGTGACTAGTGAGACCAGAGGCTTAAAGGCACATTATTAAAAAGCAGCAAGCAGAAGCCACAAGCCTTGCAAAGCACCATGGACTATGAGGAATTAAGACTGAGTAGTAGCATCCTCCACACATGTAGCAGAAACACAGCAAGTCTACACCAAACCAGAAACACAGAGATAAGACTAACATCCCTTCCTTGGTCACCAGACCCAGTGATATCACTTAAAGCTATTGTTACTATTCTAAAGACCTCTCACTTCTCTGTAAGAGCTATCTATGCAGCTGTCCTTACCTTTTCCTACTTCCCCTCAGTCAGTTATCTAGGGAATGACTGAAACATGCTCTGTCTTTGCTTCCTGAAGGATCTAAGCTGACACAAAACGTAACTCCACTGAGGGCCACTGTTTCCCTTCCCTGCACTGGGCTTTCATAAACCCCCGCATCCAGAGGCTCCTTCCTTCTCTCCCCCCCTGTGTGGTATGCATGAGGATCAGCAGACCTTCCCTACGTGCTGAGCAGTGATGCAGAACTTGATTCACATCAGTCAGGCTCAACACTTGGGTAAGGTCAACAGACCCTGGCAATATCTCCCAAGTTCTGAAATCTGATGAAATTTGAGCAATGGAGAACTGTGGTTAGAGTTGTCTCTGACAGTCTTAACTAAAATGTAGATTATAACATGGAAGAGGTGTGAGAATACACAACTATACTTTAAAACAACCTTTAGACAAGTGCTGTGATATTTGTGGGCACACCAAACACCCTCTGTGCCCCAGGTCAAGTTGCCTTCACGTAGCAAGACTAATAAAAATCAGGCTCACCTTGCCAGCCAGGCTTGCACACTGGCTTCACGTCCACCTGCACCAGGGTATCCTGAGCGGCGGGCTTCTGTCCACAGTCATAAGCAGTTACCAGGATCTCATACTGGCGTTGCTTGTCATAGCTCAGCTTCTCTGTGTTCCTGATGTTGCCTGAAGAACAGGGATGCACACACTCATTTCTGATCACATAGAGTAGGCTGTACTTACTTCAGTACTCTTTCCTATCCCATCAGCCTTTAGAGAGAATGAAATGGTGGCCCCCACCTCTTTGCGAAAACAAAGGCAAACGGGAGCATAGCTGCCAACCATAATCCCTTTGTGCTTTAGTGGTAGGTTCCAGGGGTCCAATAGATGGAGTCATGTCTTTGTGCAGTGGGGCTGGTAGAGAATTCCAAGCAACATCTGGAGTCCAATTGGCCTGTGTTTCCAAGTAGTGGATTGCCAGAAAGCTACCTTGAAAGTACACACATATGCCTCTGATGTGGGCAGAGTACTCATCTACCATGAAGTTTCTGGGAAAGAGATGGAATCCAGACAACGTCCTGGCACGTCAGTTTTAGCATCTGGGCTTGTCGCCAGGAATGGTCACTGCTTCTTCTCACATTATTTTGCTACCAAATAGGAAGTAAAATCAATAAGAAAATGTGTGACCTCCCTTCTGAAAGCTGCACAGAATAACAGATTCTTTGCCCCGAGTAAAGAGTTATATTTCTTCTCCAAGAGAGATCAAACAATGTATTCAGAGCTGTTCATGGGTGTTTGCTCAGAGGAATTTAATATTATGATCAGAAATAAATATTTGGTCATTAATCAACAAAAGTTAGACTGGCTGGGTTTTTGTTTGTTCGTTTGTTTGTTTGTTCTGTTTTTGCTTTTTGATAGAATGTTATTTTGTTCCAAGAGGGGGAGGTGTGAATGAAGGCCAAACTCAATAGTTTTAAGTATTTTGAGTATTAAGATCTTCAATTTTGGGGAGCCATTTATTCCCTATATTCCCATTCTCATTTTTTCTCTCTCTCTAGATATTATCTTTTCTTACCCAAAAGTGAAATTATGAAAACAGAAACAAGAAAACAAATCAACAAACACAGAATGGTTGTGTCTGACATCTATTTTAAATTTCGCTAGCACTTTATTTCAACACTTAAACATTATCCATCCAGACTGGGGTAATGTGCTACAACAACAACAAAATCTCTGGAAACCAAACTGCTCTGAAGACTGGGGAAGCTGATTCAGCACTCCTCTTCCCCAGCACACTCTGGCGGGGAACTGGAGTCTGACCAGTATCAGGGAGAATACAAAGACACCCAAGACACTGCAGCAGAAACACACCTTTGCTGTGTGCTCTCAGCAATTTTAAAAACACAACACCATCTGCTGATTCAGGACAGTACTTTCTGAGTAAAAGTAGGGTTGCTATGATTCTGTATTTATCTCTGATGTGTAGAACTACTTCTACTTTCTTTCACACGTTGGTTTTACTTGCACAGGTCTGGAATGGCTCCTGGGATTGGTAGCAGTCCCTATGGTAGTAACTCTCAACCTGTTGGTCGTGACCCCTTTTGTGAGCAGAATGACCCTTTCATAGGGGTCACCTAAGACCATTGTGTAAAACAATGGAAAACACAGATATTTACACAATGATTCATCATAATGACAAAATTACAGTAATGAAGCAACAACAAAAATAATTTTATGGTTGGGAGTCACCACAACATGAGGAACTGTATCAAAAGGTCGAAGCGTTAGGAAGGTTGAGGACCACCATCCTAAGGACTCTACAAACTGGTCTGTGGCTGTCCTCAACACAGGGAGGAACTCTGCCAAGAAGAAGTACCTTAAATTCATCACAAGAAATGTTTCGGTAGCATCAGATTGAATTCTGAACAGAAGTATTTCTCTTTCTTCAGAATGAAGTGATTCCAGAAACCCACGCCACTTAAAAAGAGGAAGGCTCAGGGTTGACAATTGGTGTAGCATTAAGCTGACAAAGCACTATCGATTGTAGCAGAAAAATAAACACACAAACGGAATCTTTAGCTCAATTTGTTGCAGCTCTACTTCTGGAACAAGTCTTAATGAAACTGTCTGGGAGACTAATCCACTTTCTCCGCCACCACCAGCAGCTCCATGCATGTGCAAATGACTTTCAAAGCAAAGAACTTGAAACATTAGGTCACAAATGAGGGTATAATAATGTGGCTCTCATTGTTGCATGGGAGAGGGTTATTGGGGGGAGAGACACACATTTAAAAATGCTTTGAAAGCTCAGAGAGGGGAGAGAAAAACCCCATCATCTGTGTCTGTTGCAGATGTATCTTTTACTCCACCTAGGAGTGAGTTTCTACCTCCTGGCTGCTTAGCAGAACTGGGCCTCAGTAAAATTAAATGAGCTGAGGTCCTGGGTCTGGTTATCAAAGTCTAAGTGATCTTGGAGGTTAACCCTTAATGGCCAATCAGAATTTACCTTGCATATTAATGAAGTTATTATTCCTTTATGTTTTTAAGAAATTAAAAGAAGGAGAGAAGGGTGTAGTCACACTGCTCTTCATCCTTTTGCTGATGGCATTTCAGTTGTGGCCACCTTCTGGAAATGTGCTTGGTGATCTATGGTAGTTACTGTGAAACTGCTCAGATCTTTGTAGAATCAATCCCTCATGTAAAACTTGGTTCTGGGAAAATGACAAAGGACAACAAACTTCAGACATGCACGATGCTGTCCCTCTAGGTGTTACATTCTAGCAAGTTCCTTGTTGTATTAACTTGCTCAGATATTTAATTCCAACTTTATTGATAAACCTTCGAGACAAGGCTGAACTAAGTTGTCTAGGACTCTCACCCCCGCTCGTCCTATTTGTGGGTCTCCCTCAGATTCATAAGGTACAATTGACAAACCCCATGTGTTGTCAGCCTTTCAGTCACTGTGACATATATCTGATAGGAACAATTCAAAAGAGGAAAAGACACATTTGGAGTCATGGTTTCAAGAGTTTTAGCCCATGGTCAGTTGACTCTATTACTTTTGGGCCCAAGATGAGGCAGAATGTCAAGAGCATTGAGTTGGCATAGATGCCTGCTTCATAGTGGGCCAGGAAGCAGGGAAAGCCCGGAGAAGGGCTATGCACAAGATATACCCCACAAAGAAGTAGGTCACGCCCAGTGACCTACTTGTTTCCCAGACTCCTTTCAGTTCCCATACCCTCCTAACAATGTCATCAGTAGGCTCATCTATTGATGAGGTCAGTGTCTTCCTGATCCAATCATCTCTCAGTGTTTGTGTTCACTACCTGGATACCAAGTCTTAATATGGAAACCTTTTGGGTACCTGTTTATATCTATATCATAACAAGTGTATAGTGTGATAGTTTGATATAACTGAACTTCTTGAAATGACCTCCATAGTCAATATTTTAATATTTGACATATTTACACCTCACATAGTCATCTGCACGTGTTTGACAGTACTTGAGATCTACACTCGTCAAAATTCAATTTGTAATGTATATAATTCATTGTAACAATGGTTGTCATACACTCACTAGGTCCCCCGGTACTGATTCCCCATGTAACTGAATGCTTATACACTCTGATTGATGACTTCCATTTTTCCCACCCCCATATCTCTAGTAAACACCATCATCCTCTCTAGTACTATGAATTCAACATTTTTCTAGCTTCACATATGTATGAGATATGATACTTGTTCTGTCTCACTTATTTCATCGAGTATGATGCTCTATAGGTTATCAAACTTGTTGTACACGAGCCACTTCCTTTCCTCAAAGACTGAATAATTTTCAATGTACATGTCTGTATGTATCACTCTGTGTTGGGGGGCAAAGCTCTTTCATTTTCTTTTCTATTCATCTGTCTACAGACACGTTATGGTTCCGTGTCTTGGCTATTGCAAAGTTTGATGCAATAAATTATGGGTGTGCATTATCGCTCATTTATTGCCTCAAGAAAGCTACTTTATTTCCCAGGACTGGAAGTGTTAAGAGTATATAGTAATTCTATTTTTAATTTTTGTTTTCTGTAACAAATGGGTGTATAAATCTACATCCCAACCAACCATAAAATGGCTTCCTTTTCTTCAACCACCTTATAATATTTGTGCTTTGAAACTCTTGGCTTTTTGATAAAGGCAATAGGACAGTTGGAGTGATACCTCATTGAGGTTTTAATTAGTGTTTCATTTATGGTCGGTGATACTGAATATTTTTTCTCATGCCTGCTGGCCGTTTTATGTTTTCTTTAGGAGAAAGTCTATTCAGGTGCTTAGCACTTATTTTCCTAATGAGTTTGATGAATCCTGTGTATGTGTTGCACAACTCATTACTGTGCATGCAGCTTTTGGATATTCTCTTTATTCTGTAGGCTGCTATTCTGCTTTGATTCCTTTATTACCGCAGAAAGATTTTCAGTTAAATGTTTTTTGTTCTTGCCCTACTGCCTATCCTCTTGATTTGCTAAGAAGTTTGTGTTTTATCATGAAAAATATTGATGTTTCGTCAAATACATTTTCTGCATCTATCCAAATGGTCATATGCTTTATTTGTCTTTGATTTGGTAAACATGGTATGTTACATCATTTCATTCGTGTGTGTTTGTGTGTGTGTGTGTGTGTGTTTGTTGAATTTTCCTTCCATTCCAAAGATAAATTTCACTTGATCATGGTGTATAATTTTTTTAACATGTTATTGAATTTAGTGTGTGTTATGCTTTGAATGTGAAATGTTCCCAATAGGTTCATATATTATATCACTTACTCCCAAACTGATGGTTTTATTTGGAAAGGTTACAGAATCTTTAGGAGGTGGGACTTCACTGTGAGCCTTAGGGCTTTATAGCCCATGACCATTCCCTGATAACCCTCTGCTTCCTGAGTAGGGATGTAATATGAGCAATCAGTCCATTCCTGCCACCATGCCTGCAGCCCCTCCTTGCCAGGATGGACTGCAGCCCTGATAAGAGCTCCCTTATCTATAGGGTCATAGACTTGAATGCTTGGTCACTAGAGAGTGGCACTACTTGACAGAGAATCGGAGGTGTGGCCTTGTTGGAATAGGTATGGGCTTGTTGGAGGAAGTATGTCACTGGGGATGGGCTTTGAGGTTTTAAATGCTCAAGCCAAGCCCCTTGTCTCTTTCTTCCTGCTGCCTGTGGATTTCGATGTAGAAATCTCAGCTACCTCTCCAACAGCATGTCTGCCTGTGTGCCACCATGCTTCCCACCATGACGATAATGGACTAAACCTCTGAAACTGTAAGACTGCCCCGACTAAATGTTTTCCTTTATAGGAGTTGGTGTGGTCATGGTGTCTCTTCACAGAAATAGAACACTGAATAAGACAATGCTCTGGGAAGAATAAGCCAAACCAAATTCTTTCTCCCTTCAATTGCTTATGTCAAGGTATATTAATCATAGAAGTGAGAAAGTAACTAAGATACAGCTTCATAATGGTAAACGGGGGCCCGCTATGCAGTATGAAAGATGAACTTGACTATGTAGTTCTTAGGTCTTTGGGATTGGTTTGTGGGAGGAATTTGGAACACTTTGGAATTCTGAGTTATGAAATACCTGAATACTATAGATAAAGCTTAATAGGACACTCTGGTGGTGGTGGGGTTGAAGACAATGCTGGAAGAAACATATATAGTAGAGGCCTGGTTTATAAGGTTTCAGAGGTGAACACAGACTCTTATTCGGAATTGAGCTAGGGTCAATTTGTATTATATGTTGTCCAAGAATTGGCTTCTTTCTGCTGCTTCATGAGAACTTGCATAAAGTTGAACTTAAAGATAATTTGTTGGCAGAGGAAAGGTATGTGAGCAAGCTTAGAGTTCCAGACAAGGAGAGAGGCAACAAGGCGCCTGTAACTAGCTGCCAACCACATTAGCACTATTAAAGAGATGTAACCAGCTGTCTTGTCTTCTCCACCAAGATGGGTTGTGCTTGACCTATGAGCCAGAATAAACCCTTTCTCCTGCAAGTCACTTTTGTCAGAACATTTGATCACAAAAGGAAAAGTAACTAAGGTATTATGCTAGTATTTTGTTGAGGTGAGGATTACTTTTAAGTTCCTTGTGGATACTGGTACATCCTTGTTTTTTTTTTTAATATAGTATCCTTACCTGATTTTGATATAGAGGTAACATCAGCCTTTAAAATAAGTTGGGAAGTACTTTCTCATCTTTAATTTTTTAAGGAGACTTTGAGAAGCTACCTTAGAGTTAGTCTTTAAATATTTGGTAAATGGCTAAGAAACTATCAAGTCCTGGGTATCCATGTATGGAAGACCACATTTTTAAATTACTGATCCAATCTCCTTGCTCGTTTTACTTACCCAGTCTTGGTACACTATATGATCCTAAGAAGGAATACATTTCTTTTAGGCTAGTCAGTTGGTTGAGGCATAGTCATGTTTAGCACTATCTTACTTTCCTCTGTATTTCTACAGTATCGGTTTTTCTTGTTTCCTTTTCATCCCTCTGCTGAAAGTTTGTCAGTTTTAACTTTCCAGAGTATCTGTCACTGATTTATTTCCTATTGTTTGCCTGTTTTTGCCCACTTATTCTGTATTGATCATGGTTAGCCCACCTTCCTGCTATTTTTTTTACTTTCTTTGATTTTTTTTTTTTATATTTCCATGAGGTTCAATAGCAAGTTGTTTTAAGTTTTCTGTACTTTTTTTATAAACCTGATTTTTACCACCACAAGTTGCCTTCTTAGAACTGCCTTTTCAACAGTTTTAGTTTGGATGTGTTACACATCAACTTTCATCTATCTCCAGATAGTCTTTCATCCCCTGTTGATAACCCCCTACCCATTGGTTGGTCAGGTGAACGTTGCATAATTTCCACCTTGTTTCGAATATTCCATCTTTTGCTCTCCTCCTGCTATTATTCTCTAGTTTCATACGGCTTTGGTTGATGTGATTTTATTCTTAAACTTAAAGCTGGCTTTGTGCTCCAATATTATCTATCCTGAATCTGTCTCCTGTGTGCTTTGTATTCTGCTGCTGTTGAGAAAATGTTCTGTGTATGTTGAGTCTTAAAGTATAATTTAAGTGCAACATTTTCTTATTGATTTTTCTATCCAGATCATCTGTCCATTTCTAAAGGTGGGTATTAAAGACTCTGGCTATTATTGTGTTATTGCTTGCTTCTTCTTTCAGATCTATATTTTCTTTGTATATTTAGATGTTTTAATGCTATATGCACGTGGTTTTTTTTAACAGTTATGTTAGTTAGCCTATTGATAAATCTATCCTGACCATTAGATATTGACCCTCTTCGTCTCATTTAATCACTCTGTGAATTTTGATTGTTAAATTTAGTCCATTTACACTTAAAGTAATTATCAGGACTTAATATTGTTATTTTAAATTATTTTCCAGATTGTGATTCTATTCACTGTTTCTTTTTACTTTCTTTGTGACTTGATAATTTTCTATAGTAGTTTATTTTTATTGCTTTCCCTTTTATGTACCTACAAGAATTTACTTTGGGGTCATTAAGAGGTTTCCATGAAATGTCTTATAGTTATGCTGGTCTTTTAAAAACTGACAATTTAACTTCAGTAAAAATTCTGTAACTTCTATCTTCAAGTGTGTATTTTGGATATCACAGTTTCCCTGCTTTTGTATTCACTCATATATTATCTTAGCTAAACTTACTCTTAATACTTTTATCTTTAATATATATTTGCAAGTAATTTACCTACCATTACATTAGTATCAGAATACTTTAAATTTGATATGTAGTTATTAGTGCCAATGACTTTCATATATTTTGATATTATTAACCATCATTTTGCTTCAGCTCAAGGAGTGACTTATCATTTCTTATAAGATCAGTCTAGGAGTATTAGACTCTCTTTACTTTTGTTCATCTTAGAAAGTCATTATCTTTTCCATTTTTGAAGGATGGATTTGCCAGGTAAAGTATTCTTTGTTGGCAGAGGTTTTTGTTATCGTTGTTTTTATTACTTTCAATATAGTACATTATTTTCTCCTGGTTGGTAATTTTTTTTGATACTTTAACTTATTTTGTTTTGTTTTTATCTCTGTGTGTTTTGCCTGTATGTATGTCTGTGTACCACATGCATACTTATATAGAGGCTATAAGAGGGCATGGGTTACTCTGGAACTGAAATTATATGTGGGAGGTGAGAATGACTTTGCAGCCTTCAGTAGCTGCCTAAGCATTTGAAGAAAGCTCAGATACCTTTTCTAGACTTTTGGGACTGGCTTCAGAAATGAAATACCTTCACTGTCTGGGTTGAGGAAAAACACCGTGGCACCATACTTAGTGTCAAGCATGTGGTTCCAGGTGTGAAAGGAAGGATATGATGTTTTGGATCAGGAATTTGGGGTTTACAATATCAGCAATATGTAGCCCTTGGTATTGCAATGGATATTGTGGCAGAGGGGCATCTTGGTATCCTTATGATGACTGTGCCAAGCAGCTGATACAGCAGATGCTGAGTATCTAACTGGCATCAGGAATGCACACGATGATATGAGTTGGGGTAAGACCAATTGGGTATGTGTATGGGTAGGGTAGTGTACATACACACAGCTTCAAGCATAAGGACAGTAATGTATGTATACTCTATTATAAAGACTGGCTTTGTTTACCCATTTTGTTCATGGGAGCCAGTAACAGAGATGAGGCCAATTGTCTATATATGAGTATCAGTAGGGCTCAAGCTGTCAGGATGAATGCAGGCAGATGTAGGAACTAGCTATACATGCAAAACATGGCAGTGGTGCAAACAATGAGACAATGCGGCTGAGGCTACTTGTGTACATTTGTGTAGGTACAAGGGTTGACTGTGAGCATACTGAGCCATTGGGCAGTAGTAGGGTGGGTGGCTTCATACACACCTATAGTTAGAGGCATCAGAGCTTACAGTGCACATCTATGAGGGCCAGCTGTAGGAGTGAATGTGATTGTGGGGGTGGGGCAGGGGTGTAGGGTGAGTGTTGGTGATGGGAGGTAAGGGCTGGAAGGCATGCACACAGCTACATGAGATAGCCGCAGGTACATGTTCACTTGAGAGACCTGATAATAGGAGGAGTTGAGGCTAGCTGCTCATTGGCACATGGATAAAGGTGAATAATCCTGAATGATTCACCTGACTAATCACAAGTACATATGTTATGCCCAGCCAATGCTGGCACCAGGTGCATAGATCATTTGCTTACGATACACTGGTTGTACTGGTGTCTGGTTGGGTGCCCCTGGGTGAGGTAAGTTATCTCCTGATGAGAGGAAGAAGAGGCATAGTGGGTTAAACACCCAGAGACAGAAAGGGTGAAAAGCTATGGGCTCTTTGGTAGTGAAAGGGGAGGGGATCTATTTCTACTGTGCTATTGTTGGCTTTCTATGTGGTTGATGGTGTTGATCCACTAAACTAGACCCTGCAGGAGAGCAAAATAATGAAAGCTACAGGGACTGTGCAGTAGTGATCAAGAGCGAGGTAGAGGTGCCCAGTGAAGACTTCTGATATTCTCTGCAGAGCAAGCCACTGAAGACCACCATGGTTTCTGCCACATGGCTGACACTGAGAGCCCCTGGCCATCAAATTTTTCTCTAGCCATTGCCTGACATCTTGGCTATGTTGGCCTCCCCAGTGACCAGGGTGGGATGATGCTGAAGTAATTCACCTGGGAACTGTTTTGAAAGACTGGGAAAGCTGGTTGTTCAGTGTGCTATACTTTTCTCTATGAGAGGAATATGTGAATAAGGGAATTTCTTCTCTGTGCAGGGTACCACCAGTCTGTGGGAAGGGATGATATAGGTGAAATGAAACAGATGCTCTTACTCATTTTTTTGTGCAGTTATTCTCAATAGATTTTCATTGTCTTGTAATTTCTTGCTTCGATCTCAAGCTGTCCTAGATAGCTGTTTGTGTTTATGCATGGCTGTGTACTTGTCCTTTGTTGGGGGAACAAACTGGGACCTCTCCCTTTTCTGTCTCCTTGATGATCTTATTCTACACTATGTTTATGAGCCTAAACTCCAATCTGTTCCTTTCAATTATCATTGAAAAAGAGGTTTGTCGTGGTAAGCCCCAAGTGCCAACAGTATTAGGCAATTCTTCCTGCCCAAGGGTTCAGTTTTCCCACTTGTCTAATGAAAGCAAGGAACCAGGTTCTGCTTATCTAAGAGAGGCTGGCTTAGAACAAGCAGATAGAGCCTGTATACCACCTAGCCCAGATCTAGAACTTTCCAAGACGGTGATAAAACCCTCACTTTATAGTTATATGCTCATCACCTCAGCCCAGATTGCATGGGGAATGGCTAAACTCCATGCCTCAGTCACAGGAAGAAATATCTAATGACTATAGATAGCAGCCTCACTTAGCACTGTTTATATGGTGAGTACTCTGAATATACCCCCGTCCATGGCTTCAGAACCCCATAATGACTTTGAGTTGATACTGCCAAGGCTTGACAAGAAAAGTCAAGGATCTACAGGTGAAAGAGGTTGGGTCTGTAGGTATAAGAGGTCATTCTGACTCTACCTAATGTCTTCTACCCTTTCTGTTTCTGTGTCTCTTTCTTTCACCCCCAAAGCAAAGAGCCTATGGTCAAGGGAGGTACCTAATGTTCAGCCACACTTTCTAGGATTTGCTTACATGCAAAGAACTTCAAGGAGCTGAGAAGGTCGGCACAGAAGTGATGGATAAGGGCCTGCTGGGAAGCTCATTAGACTGGGAGCTGCCCAGGCCCTGTCTTCATTACTTGGATAGCTGCTTTTGTAAACATCTCTACTGGGGGGGACTCACTCTCTAGGAGAGCCAACTCTCCTCACCAGCTTTATATTGTAAACCAAAGTTGGAGGCAGAGGCCTGGCAATGGCCCATTACTCACTTTTAATGAGACAGCCAGGGAAATAAATTGGCATATGTTAGCAGAATGGCTCATCAAGGTGAGTAATTATCTTCATGACTGGGGCAGTTTACCCTCAGATGGAAGAATTTGCATCTTATCTTTCCCTGGGAGCTTTTGAGAACAAGTACCAGGAGGCCAAGTGGATCTTGACCACCAATCACAGATGTCTCCACTCAAAATCTTGGTATTTACCATGTACTTGTCATGGCCCAAACTCCCGTGTGTGTGTGTGTGTGTGTGTGTGTGTGTGTGTGTGTGTGTGTGTGT
>NW_021621048.1:7583357-7614240 GCF_004785775.1 Grammomys surdaster
TGTGTGTGTGTGTGTGTGTGTGTGTGTGTGTGTGTGTGTGTGTGTGTAGTGAGTACAGGCCAGCCTGTAGGCTTGGCTTAGTAGAGAAGCTGTGAGGGTCTGGATGGTTCTCCAAATAAAACTCATCTTCACTTCAGTATTCCCATCTTCCCTTTCCTGTGCACAGATCTCCTGCCCTGTACAGTTAGGAATAATGATGTCTCAACAGGTACTCTTAGTCCTATGCCCGTTAACCTTTTGCCTTAACAGTCAGGCAGACCATATGGGAAGCTATTTGAAGGTGCAGGTGAAGGTGTTCCCTTCATCTAGGGACCCTCCTATTGAACTGACGATGCAGAAGATTACATCACAGAACAAGCTTCCTTTTAATCTCAATGTTATGAAGCATTCCTGAAGACTTAGGAGAAAGTGACTAATTTGTTTCCCCTGTAGATGTTTTCTATAAAGATTCTCAAATCTAATCTTCAGCCCAACTCCAGTTCCCAGCATGTTTTGTACATGGTTTTACTCTTCATTTTCCCTTAATATTCTCCCTTTCCCCGTTTTCCTCCCTCCCTCTCCCCTCCACCCCGTCTCTCTTTCTCCATTGCTGTTTGGTAATCTCCATGAGGGTGTGCTTGTGTCTCTCTTGAGTTCTATTCTAGGTCTTCTCTGAGCCCATTGTTAAACCTAACACTTGGTTACAGAATGCTTCAGGGCTTGCAACGTTTGCATCCTTCTGTGTTACTCAAATATTCTCAGAAACAAAGTGGGGATAATGTACAGACACCCACACAACTGACTCTAATGGTGAGGAATGTACTTAGCAAATAGTACTACCTCATTACAATCAAGTTATAGCCCAAGTGGATCCAAGTGGACTGAGCTGATTGGACCCTCTGGCCGTGTGTATACTATAATAAGACTCACATTAATGGTGATGAGAAATATCCAAATGGTTCTATGGGACCATTTTCAGTTCAATTCAAATTGGGAGGAAGGCGCTGCTACAGTTGAAATTCTCAAAGGGAAAGTTGACAAGAGTTTTTAAAAATTTCTTAACAAAGTTATGGTTGGAAGGTAGTTTAAAATTCTCAGTTCTGTTAGTATCTATTTGCCTGGGAGCAGAAAGCAAGTTGTTGTGGTGGTGATCGGGGGGCTCATGTTATAACTAAGAATATTGAATGGCATCCAGATGTGCCCAAGGTGATGATGAGGCACACACCTAGATAATAATTAATTATTCCAGGACACTGTCTTTGTTTTGTATTCAAATGTATCAGATTATGAGTTCTCCAGACAATATTTATTGAAGTTCCTGGGGTTTTCTGGAAGTAGTTTAGAAATCAAAAGCCATCAACTCAAGTACAGACTTGGGTCATGGTGTCTAGATAGATAAAGGATCTCTAGGTTTGTACCATTTGGGGCCCTTGAGAGCAGGGACAGTAAATTTGTTTCCTTGACAGTACTGGAATCTTTTCAGGACACTTACCATTTCTGTCAATGGCGAAAGGCACATCCGTTGTGACAATTTCATAGTTGCAAATCTGGCTGTACTGGGGGGAGCAGTCCTCGTCAATGGCTTCTACCTGCAGGATGCTGTCATAGATCTTGCCCTCTGTGACGATGGCCTTGTAAGCTGGCTCTTTGAAGGTGGGCGCAAACTCATTGACATCCTTCACCTGGATGTGGACCACAGCCCTGGAGCACCAATCAGAAAGAAGAATGCATGGTAAAGAATGAATCACACCATGTGCTGTGGGGCATTGATCAAGCCCAAGGCCATGTGAGTGAAGAGGCCTCAAAGTGCTCAGGGCAACTCTTAGCTGAGTGTTCTGTCTTCCCTCCCTCTGGGTACCAACCGAAGCAACCTGCTCTTGCCCTGATGCTGACCAAATCTTCCTCATTCCCTATTGCTCACCTCAGGCAACACATTCCTTCTCTGTCTTCTCCCCTTTCCATGTTCCCTTCATCTATCTACTCCTTCGTCCATTCAGGAAGAAGTCAGCTGTGTTATCCTCTGAGCCAAACTCCATAAAGGAAAGAACAGTGTTGACTCAAAGTGAGAAGTATGTGAAAAAGAGAATCAAAGAACGTTTGAGAAATGCAGAAAGAAGTTTAGACTGGGCCTGAGGAGAGAGGTGGGTTAGGGAATGCTTCCTAGAGGAAGTAATGCTTGCACTCAGTTCTGGGGGTGGCCTAAGAGTCTCTTCCAGAGAAGAAAAGCAGTTACAGGATTCCTGGGGGTAGAAATCAGCTTGTGTGGATGTTCTGGGAACACTCACCATCATCTTGGCTGCATCTGGGTTTTCTTCCAATATGACTAGTTATAACATGAATATCCCTCCCCCAATCACCCCCACCAGAGCCCACTTCCTGCTCCTAGGCAAGGGGATGCTGATAGAATTGGGAGTTTTAAACCACCTTCCAAGTGTACCGCTGGTGTGAGCTGTAGTGGACCTACTTAAAGGACAGTTTGTAAACAGAATGAATGGGAGTGGATGGTCCAGGGCAGAAGTGGCAGACAGGGAGCTCACTTGTGTGACTTCTTCCAGGCTGCTTCCCGAGGCCCCACACCACAGTCATAGGCCTGGATGATGAATGTGTACTCCTTCTGCAGCTCACAGTCGATGGGACTCTTGGCACGGAGCCGGCCCTCTCCAGACGTCTTATTGAGCACCACAGCCTCAAAGGGCAGCTCCTGCCCATGGATCTTGAATGCGCAGATTTCCCCTGCAGAAGGAGAGAACAGTGAGGGTGGAGGCTGGGAGTCTCTGGGGTGAAGACAGTGCCTCTATAAAGCCAGATCCACAAGCCTAAAACTTCTACATAATTTCCTCCATACACTCACAATGCTCAACTAAAATGGCCTCTGGAGATCAGACCTACATGCTCATTTCCTAGAGAGGAGAATAGAATGGAAGTGTCTCATGCACGCGGATGTCACCCAGCAGGTGCTTGTGTAGTCTTCATGTAGGTGGTGACTTTCCCCAGTTTCTTTAGTCTTCCTAGCAGACGTCCTCTTGTCTTTTTCCCAGTCTGGGATTAAGAAACTTGCTAAGCATCAAAAGACAAAGGACTGTTGATGGAAAGACTCAAAAGTCAAAGCTCTGCCTAGTCTATTGTATTATGGCAACTGCTTTAAAATATGTTGTCACATGAGCTAGCCACACTGGCATGACTAGGAGATGGCTAGAATCAGAGACCCAGGTCCTGCCAGACCTGTGCGGGAGCCTTCATTCATCTTAAGTACAAGCATTGGTTTTGTTTCCATCACCCTGGTTTATAAAGAGTACATTGTTGCAGACGAATCCCCCTCACCTCCCCCAGACTCCATTATGTCTCTCTACCCACCCCCCACTCACAGTGGGGGCAGGCAATTTTCTCTTTTGAAACAGTGGGAGTGAGTCTCTGGGAGTTCAAGATTCCTCATGGAGCCTGAACAGCTAACTTCTTAAAGAGCAGAACATGTTGTGAAATTAATGCGTTCTGCCCCTTCTGCTGGGTTAATGTTTATTATGACTGTTTCTCTGCATTAAAATTATAAGGCCACAAGAATCTTCTTTCCTCCCCCTCTACTCGTGAATATTTATTTCTTGAACTCTGACTGTAAAGCAAGTCTTGTAGTAAATGTTTTGAAATGTGCTGAAAATTTGAGACAAGTCCTCTTGTGGTATTGAGAGCATTTGTACACTTCAGTCAGTGATGCTCAGCTGTCCAGAGGCCACTTATAGTACAGTGGTGTATGCTAGCACTCTGACACAGGCAGGAAAGCCGATCTGTAGGCTACTAACAGATCTACTAGCCTAGATATCTGGGTTCAAATTCTAAGTGTGCTATAGACAAGTAACAGGCTTAAGTTAAATGACAGTGTTTTTCTGGGTTTTAGGTGTGTCATCACTAAGGTGGTCCAGGGGATGAAGTTAGGGAGAGAGACATCCACTCTGAGATGCCTCACCCTTGGTCTGACATTGCTTCAGCTATACTGCCTGGACCAGGGAGAGGTCTGTGACTTCCTAGGAGAATTTGTTCCTAGGATAACAGAGGCACCAACTTGCTTCTTCTCCCTTGCCCAGCTGTTGATTGGAAGCAAAGGAATAATGGGATTGATTGCATGCCCGCTTTGGGCAATGATCTTTGTTTCCAGGCGATCTTATTTGAACTTCATAGCAAATATACAAGCCAGCTGTTCTATACAAGCTTATACAAATCACTGTTGTTCTTTGTTGTTGAGACTGGGTCCTACTATTTACAGTTTGGACCTCACAATCCTCTGACCTTGGCCTCTTAAATGTTAAGATTACAGGCCTTCATGACTCAGACTTACACAAATTCGAAAAGGAAGAAGGGTAGGAGGATGAGGAAGATCATGAACTTATTTGCTCAATGTCATTGAGGTAAACTTGAGCATTAAACTCAGGTATGGCTGACTTGTAAGCCCTCATATGTTCTAAGCTACCACTTTATCCCCCGAAGAGTCCCAAAATGTCTAAAGCTTGCCCTCCAGGGATGCCCTTGGGCATGATTCATATTCACACTCTAATTCAAGTGCAGCTGAGCCGAATCCCTCACTTTCCATAAAGGAAGCATGCCCCAATCTCTTAAAACAATGTTTTCTAAGATGTTCAATCAATACCAATCTTACCTGTGGGCTTTTGCTTTTCTTATTATTTCTTTTATCTTCAATTCCATTATGAACATTCTACTTTCACTACCTCCCTTCCAGGTTGTTTCTCAAGTATAGATATAGTGTAGTGAATAAAATAGGTTGTGGGCCAAGTTCGAACAGGAACCCAGGCTCCTGTTTGCTGCCACTGCCCAAGGTTTTTGCTGGGCATCTCAGGATTGTCCATTCTCACAAGGGTAGCTCTGTAGCTTTTAGGGTAGAAGAATAGGTTTTAGCTGATCCTTGAGTTAAATTTCTGTTCTGAATTAGCTAGTGTGCCCTGTGATTTTTATCCCAAGATCAGCACCTCTGTGACAGTGTTACCAGTGCATTCAAACTGGTTCTGGAGGATTCTCTGGAGCGCCCAACCACCACCATCACTATGATTATAAGGCTAATCAGACCATTTCATTCTGAAGAGCCAAGTTAAACTTAAAATAGATGAGGGTAATTTTCTGTTGGAAATGTTTGAGCACAACCAAAGTAGTTCACAAGACTCAGCAGTCCTTAAGAAGCAATGGGGAAGGGGGGAAGGACACAGAGGAGATCCGGGGGGAAGACAAGAGAAGTAAACTTTTGGGTCACATATTTCCATCTTGCCTAGCTCACTGTAATTCAGTGGAACTAGCATTTTAGAGGGCCAGCTATTATGGTTTGAATATGAAGTGATGCCCACCCAGACTGATTCGTTGTAAGTTGGATTCCATATGCAGCCAAGGTCAGAGGTCTAGCCTTGGGAAGTGGTTGAATCATGAAGGCACCCCCCCTGGTGGCTGGACTGATAATCCATTGATGAATTCCTAACTGAAGGGCTATAAAAAGCCAGAGCCCAGCTGCACAAAGTGGGGCAGTGGAAGTGTACTTGTGAAGGGTAGAGCTTGTCCCTGTTGCCTCTTCTTTCCCTCTAGTTCTCCTTAGTGGCTGCCATGAGGTGGCAGTTTTGTTCTTTCATGTGACCCCACCATCACTTTCAGCCTCACTTTAGACCCAAAGCAATAGGAGCAAAGCCCCTCCAAGGGTTCATACACTGAGACCCCTGAAGCTGTAGACCATAACAACCACTTCTCTTTGTAGGCATTTTTTTCAGGTGTGTTGTTTTTTCAGGTACTTTTTTCAGTGTGACAGAAAGCTGATGATCACATCAAATAAGCCCTGGAAATTGTACTACACCAGTAACACAAGGATGGATGACTTGAGTACCTTAAAACATAAGGCTCTGGTGTCATCAGGCATCCCTTAAGTTGTAGAAAAGACTGACTACAAACAGGACCAGCTCCAGGATCACTTAGTGTTCACCAACTCAGACTGAAACAGAATTTGATCCCCTTTGAACATAACCTAGAACTCATCTCACACTAATTATTGGGCATACTGAATACTTGTGTTCCCGTTGCACAGAAAATTTCTTGCTAAATAATCCATCCATTCACACAGGAAATCTTTATTAAGGACTAAGTGCTGGGCATCAGTGATGAGCAGAGCAGCTGCAGCTACAGTCCACACACAATTACTTGCTGTCCAGGTAGATAAATAACCAGAGAGCCATAACCCTAGAGGAGGAGCAGGGAGTGCCACATACACATTGAAGAAGAGATACAGAGTTCAGATCTAGAGGGACATGCATTGTGTGCTTGCCTAAGGGTGTAAAGACTGTGGAGATACTGAAGGAGGAGAAAGGCATCTTGTTTCAGGCAGAGGGGACTACACACACACACACACACAGACACACACACACACACACACACACACACACACACACACACTTTGGGGAGGGCTGGTTGAGTCTAACACTTCAGGGTCCAGTGTGGCAGGGATAGAAACTGCAAGAGTAGGGGACCAGCTTCTTGGATGTGTGATGTGATAGTCACACTAGGCCCTGTGGTCATAACGGCACTGAGCTACAGTTAAATAGTTTGTGTTTAAAACTGGCATTGCTGGGGCCAGGGAGAAGGCTCCAGGGATAAGGGCTCTGCTGTCCTAAGGACCTGAGTTTGAATCCCTGACACCCATATAAGGACAGACATGTCTATTCATCGCTATTAGCACAACATTGAGGAATGGAGACAGATTCTGACAGCTTCTAGTTCTCTGCATTACCCTGTCTCCAGATAACAAAACAGAATGATCAAGGAATTCTATGAGTGCTCTGGCCTCCACAGGCACATGAGGCATACAGGAAGACACACACACATACACACATCATGCATGCAAACTGGTGCTACTTAATAGAGAAAAGTTTTATATTTTTCTGTAGTTAGAACTTTATCAAATAGAGAATATTAAAATAACAGGAGTTGAAAGAATGAAAAAGGTAACTAAGTGATCTGAGATGGAATTTTGGAGTAAAGATGCTTCAATCGGCTCTCAGCATCAGTACCCGATACACTGAGTCACCTTGGTCTAGAGTCTGTTACTAAAGGTTTTCTGTGGGAGGATGATGCACTTAAAAGAAAAATAAAATCGGACTGAATGGTTTCCAGATAAAAACATCTCCATCAAAATCATTTTTTTGAGGGGTGGGGGAGCTGGCATGGCAGAAACTGTGTATGTGACACACACAGGTTAGTGTGTGCACTGGGTTGGCAGCCACCCGAGCGGAGACCTGAGGTCACCGAGCCTCTAGGTCCCATTGCTTACCACTGTGGCTGGAGGTAGATGAACTCAGCTTCATCACAAATACCTTTGAAGGCCTGAGCAGGAGGAACAGTTACAGTACTTGGGAGAGATGCTGGCTCTCATCCTTCAGGCTTTTGTCTGTAGCACACAATTACCTTCTCTTCAGCAACAACACACTCCGCAGACTCAGCAGAAACAGATATAGCTCTCTCTTAAACTCTGTGAGAAGTTTCTGAAGAAAATGTCTTTAAATTCATTTTTTAAAAGATTTATTTTATGTGGGGGATATTTAGACTGCTTGGATGTGTGCTGGGTGCTCACAGAGGTCAGAAGAGGGCATCTGATCCCCTGAAGCAGGAATTACAGGCGATAGTGAGCCATTGTGGAGGCTCTGGGAATTGAACTTAGTCCTGTACAAGAACAATTGTTCTAAATTGCTGAGCCTCCTCTCTAGCCCTTTAAATCAGTTTTCAAATGCTAGAGTTTCAAAGAAATATTTCTGAAAGTAAAACTCTTACACTTGAATAATGGATTGTGTTGATTCCATTGTTCAGATGAGGCAACTCAGTCTGGGAGAGGTCAAAGGGCTCATCAGAGGTCACCTTGGCAATAAGGAACGAAAGGTAAGCTATCATGAGCACCTATCAGCTCAGGAATGGCACTCAGCACTCTGTTAAGAGGATGCTCCAGCCCAGGACACCACAAGGGCATAATGACCATCCTATTAACACAAAGTGTGCCAAACTTTGTGCTGCTGGTGTAAAAGCAATGGAAAGTGAAGACATGGGAGGGAGGCTGAGCAGTAGCTACATTTTCACCACAGGATCCTCAGAGATTAAAACAAAATCGTTTAATATCATTGGAGAATGACTTTAATTCCTCAGTAAATGATATCAATTTTATTGAATTTGGTAGTCTAAACTCCTGCATTCATATTTTCTCCTAGCTACTGCTGTTTTGAGACAGGGTCTCATTGTATTGCTCAGGCTAAGCTCAGACTTTGTGATTCTCCTGCCTCAGCCTTCTGAGAGTGGGTTTAGCAAGCATGTGCCACCACAGCCAGCTGCTTTTGTGGCTTTTAGTGTCTCATGTGAAAGATGGAAGTGCAGTTAATCACCCTGCCAGGGCAGGTGTGGTGTCTGAGAGAGTGTGAAGACAGGAAGTTGAGAGCTAAGGAGAGACTTTACAGAGCATCATTTTTTCACAGAATGATGGACAGGCATGCTGAGTCCATCCGTGCTTGCATGTGTGCTCCTGAAAACAGCTTCTGAAAAAGAGATGTGGAAATGTTTGCTGCCAGTATTAAAATCTGAGCTAATGGCTGAGAACTTGTGTCTGCTGTCATTAAACAGTCTTGGGCAGTGATAATGAACGGGACCTTTTGAGACCTAGTTATGAAAGGTTTCCAATTTTAAAAGATTTAGTTTAACAGGATACAAGAGATCTAGTAAATGACCAGTGTAGAGTGCCACATGGCTATATATGATAAAAACTCAAAGTATAAGATGGATTGATGGTTGTTATTGTAATAGTATAGACTGGGCTGAGAGAGTGGGTTTCTCTAAATTCTTTTTTAGAAACCAAAACCTCAAAATGATCACATTAGAAGAGAATGCTTCTGGGACTCAATTGTTCTAGTTGTGTCTTCAGCTCTTGCATAATACTCTGGGAGAAATCTCTGTAAAGGGATCACTGGCTTTGCCCTTAGGACTAGGATTAGTGCCTTTATAGCTAAGATCCAGGCAGCTCTCCTGCCTCTTCTGCTGTGGCAATTCACAGTGAGAAGGTGCCACTTAAGAAGAAATAGTCCCTCAGCAGAGGCGAGTCTTCCAACATTTTGATCTTAGACTTCCCAACCTCCATAGCAGTGGGAAATACAATTTCTGCCATTTTACAAATTCCAGTCCATGGTATTTTGTTTTAACACTCTACAAGGACCAAGACACATTGTATGATGAGTGTATCAATTTAATTTCACTTTCTGTATTTATCTCTTAAGAAGCAACTAGAGGACTTGAAATGTATACAAGAATGTCTGCAATTATCAGAAAAGATTATTAAAGTATTACTCCCTTTTCTTGCTGCATAATTCCCTTTTTATTATTATTATATTTTCTTCACATGGTCTAGCCTACATAACCTAATAATGTTCATAAAAGGCAGGACCAGATTTAAAGTACTAGATACTTCTATTAAACTAGATATTAGAGAGGTTGCAAATGTGGCAATGCTCTTCATTATAAATTTGCTTTGGAAAATATATTTGTCAAATCATGTTACTTATGCCAATATGCAATGAGTTTATTATTGCTATTTTAAATAAAAGACTACACTTTTTGAAAGTGTCTCCAATTTTGTTTCTAATTGAATAAATACTGTTTGATGACCGACACAGAGAAAAGTGCTTGATGGCCCTTACTAGTGTTTGTGAACATAAAGAGGTCATGAGAACAAAATTCTTAGGAACTACTCCTCTTGCTATTTCCCAGATGTAACTGTCAAACAGTTCCTGGGGCCATGTCCAGTTCCTGGTGTGCAACTATGACGCCAAGCCCTGCAGAGAACTCAGAGACACAGTTCTCCGAGTCTCACAAGTGGGTTACTGGCAGAAGTGTCCAAGCAGAATTTTATATCTGTGCGGTAGAGTGGTATGATGAGGGGCATCGTTTGTTCTTCCTGTGGATCTAGGGCCAGACAAGCTAGGCTGGAATCTTAGCTCTGCGGCAGACTGCCTTGTGGTCTTGCACAGGTCACTTCCTCTTTGCCTGCTTATTCATCACTAATGTGAGGCTCTATTAATGGTGGTTACCTCATAGACTTGTTGGAGGGTGAAGTGGTTTGATATATGCAGAGCATATCCTGTCTGGCCTGGAGTGAGTGTCACTGAATTGCTCTCTGTGTCCTCTGTCATTATATTAAACACAGTAACAGTATTTTAGCCAAGTCCCTCTTCCTGCTTGAGAATCAAGGAGAGTGAATGGGCAGATCATTTAGCCATCAGAGATAATTCCAGTTCATGTCATGCATGTCATCAAGCAACCTGGCAAGTTAAAGCATCTTGCTTCAACTGGCTGTAGTTCATACATTTCTTCCCCACCCCTCAACCCCAGAATGTCATTGGCCAATGACAGTATCTTAGAATTTACATAATATCAGTACTGTGCCATAAAAGAGCTTGGAGTGGGAGATGGAATGGAGGTGTTGAACTAGTTTCACTCCGGAGTGACTAGGAAGGGTTTGCTAAAGGCCTTTTGGGATAAAGTTAGGGGCAGTGAATGTTACTCTGAGTTAGACCACTCTGACCTCTCCAAGAGCCATTTCATCCCAATGGTTTACTATCCACATGAGAAACTGCAACACACCACAATCATGAAAACAGTCTACTTAGAGTGACCGTCTATCTAGGTCCATACTTTTAATAGAGAGCAAGATGGGTCTTGGGAACCACTCCTCCAGGCTGGGGAGGTCCCTGTAGAGTCTGACAGCTTGGTGTCAGCTATACGCCCCATCCTTCCTGGTACCCTCATTGCAGTTAGATAGCAATGCTCCCATAGTCCGAAGGTTGGGTACAGGCTTCTGAGTGTACAGTACACCTCTACATGAAGTCATTTGCAGTCACTGTAAGTAGAATACAACAGGAAAGGACAAATGCTAATTACATCCTGGGGTAATCATGCTCAGAATATCAAATTAGAGCTGAACTTAGAAATAAATTTATACTCAAACAAATTGACTTTAAGCCCTCCTACTTCAGATTAAAAATGTATAATCACCCAGGAGTAGAAAATTAAGGGGAAAGGTGTTGGGGATTGTCACTGTGGGGCCCCCTCCAGAATCTGGGAGTGGGGAGCTGTTGAAACAGACCAGGCTCTGAGTCCTTTCTATGTTCTCCCTAGCTGTATGACCTTGGGTATTTTTCCTAGGTTCCTTTTCATTTTAGACAGGGGAGTACCACCCATGTCTAATCCTGGAAGTATCATGAGGCTATAATGCCATACTCAGTGTGCAACTGGGGAAGTATGAAGGTCACTCAGTTTTTTATTATGATCACAGTAAATCCTGCCTTCTGGCCTGCAAGCACTTAGATGCATATTGTCACCTTGCCTCAATTCCCAGAGCAGGTGGCTGTCTGTCACTGCCTATAACTTTTTTTTCTGCTTAGGACTAAGCAAAGCAAGAACATATTCTTTAATCTGAGAAGCCACTTTCCTAAAGTCTGTGCTGAAACCAACTCCACTCACACCCTCCTCTCTTTTTTTCTCTCTTTGGAAGCCTCACGTAGCACAGCTATCCATTTCTGAGAAACTGAAGACAAGGCATTTTTTTCCCTCCTTGGCAGTGTCTGTTGAATAAATAAATGATGCAACAGCTTATATATATGCTGGAGACGTGGAAAGGTCCCAGAGCCCCGACAGCCATTATTAGGTCAAGCAAAACCTGAGCAGGGGTTGAGTGGTCATTTGGTCTGCCTCGTGACCAATGCATCTGCTCTGAAAGAGCTTCCAGCATGAAAGCACACTGTACATAGTCTTAAAGAAACCATCCATGGATAAAGGAGAATGCAGTAAGACACAACTGAATGGTATGATTTTTAGAGATCATGACCACTCACATCTATTGGGTGTTTAGTGTGGGTCAGGGGCTTAGGAATGTGGTGGGAACAGCCTGTGTTTCTCTTCATTGACCTGCCTGGCTGGAGAAGGGAGGCTTGGAGGACAGAGAAGTCAGCCCTGTCTCTGCAGACTGAACAGGTAGGCAGGCAAAAGATCCCTGCAGTGCCCACTGCTAAAGATCTGAATTCTGAAATCAATCTCTCTCTCTCTCTCTCTCTCTCTCTCTCTCTCTCTCTCTCTCTCTCTCTCTCTCTCTCTCTCTCTCTCTCAGAATATAGGTGAAGATGAGTCCATCTCTTCTCAAATACTTCCAGACTTGATTGCTTTGTGTCATGGCACCATCTCAGAGGGTGCTGTGGCTGCAGGAAAGGAGCTTCAGCCAGAACAGTTTTAGACACAAGATCCTGCCCTATGAACATGGGCATGTCTCTGTACTATGCTTCAGGGCTTCTGTTCCGAGGCATTGCTGAGGCAGGTAAGCCTGGACTTGAACTCTGGCTAGCCACTTGTCATCTTTAGACCTTACTCACCCTGTTTGTGTAGTGGAAATAAGACTGTTATCCTCCTGTCCAAAACTACATTATCATTACAACTCTTGTTGGGTTTAAACGGAGAATTAAAGAGTGACAGCAGGATCCTTTTCCAGTTGACCATGTCACAGGTGTACTGTTTTGTGTGGCTTCCCTGAGATCCTGAAGGTCAACCAGTAGAGTCAAGTGCCATGGAGCATACACAATAGAAGAAACCATCAAATCATGCCGAATGGGACAGTGACTGCATTTGTAATGACTACATTTTTAATATCTGCCAAAAAATTTTTAAAATCCAAAAACCTCAAAAATGTATAGTCTCTGGTCCCAGCTATGAAACTGGGAAAAATATTGTTTCCAGTGTCATAGCACATGGTCAACAGTTAAGCCAGATGTAAGTAGAGGCCGAGATCCAAAGTCTGTCTCTTGTAATCCTCACTTGCCATCCTAGAAGCTGTGCTCAGTGGAAAGGTTACATGCAAATATAAAAGTCCTTAATTATTTCTGGATTATTGTAGCAGTTACAGAGGCTCCAAGAAGCCTAGGACTCTGATCTTGCCTTTCAGGGGCAGATGATTGGGGTTTTGAAACAGAAGCTAAACATAAAGCCAGATCACTAGAGTTGTTTGGGACTGAGGAGCACCAGGGAGACCTCAAGATACCAGGATTGACAATTACAGGGGAAGACTTAGAGTATAGGCAGAGCCTGTTCAGAATTGTGCTAAGAAGTCAAATTATTAAGAAAGGTTTTTAATTTTTAATTTTTGTTCATGAGTGTGGGCATTTTTCCAGCATGTAAGCTGCACACCATACATATGCAGTGCCACAGGAGGCCAGAAGGGGGCATCATCTCCACTAACTTAGAGTTACAGATGTTTGTGAGCTGTCATGTGGGTGCTCAGAACTGAACAAAGGTCCTCTGGAAGAACAGCCAGTGTTCTTAGCCCCAGACCATCTCTCCAGCCCCAAGAAGCCAGATCTTTAAGATCTCCTTTTGCTCTTTAAATTTCCTGGTCTGCAGTATCTTGGGATCTCAGAAAGACCCAGGAAGAGATATTCTTCAAAAGATACTGGCTGAACAATCTGTGTTTGGCCCCTTAGGTGTGGTGTTCACTCTCCACACGTGACTCTTGACACTTAACATGTGCCTAGTCTGATTAAGGAACTAGATTTTATAGTTTATTCAATTGTTTTTTAAGTTTTAAAATTAATAACAGATAAATTACTTGTGGAAAACTTTAAATAAGTGATTAACTCTTTGAAAAACAAATTATACAAAATTAAAATGCCAATCAAGAAGTTCTGATTAAAATTTAGAGTTCAGATTAGGGGTAACTTTATAAGAATAAAGACTTTTAAAATAAATACTATCCAGGAAGATGTTACTTTTCTGTAATTCCCAGAACCAAGGAAGCTAAGGCAGGAGAATCACCTGTTGAAGGTTAGCCTGGGATACAGAGTGAGAGGCTATCTCAGAAAACTTAGATGAAATAAAATGAAAGATTGATATAGCAACAGCAAAGTTTATGCATTTGATAAGATCTTGCTCAAATCAATTTACCCGTGTCCTATCCATTTTTTTCTAATACTATAATAAAACACCATGACCAAAATAACATATAAAATAAAGCATTAAATTTGGCTTACTTCACAAGCCTTTCTTTTGAAACCTCAAATCCTGCCCCTAGTGACCCACTTTCTTCAATAAGACCACACCTCTTAATCCTTTCCAAAGAGTTCTGCCAACTAAGGACCAAGTATTCAGACATCTGAGCCTATAAGGGTCATTTTCATTCAACCACCACAATCTACTTTTTATTTTTCTTTTATTTTTCTGTGATGTAGTTACTAGAAAATGTACAACTATGAGTGTGACTTGGGTTACGATTCAGTTGGACAGCTCTATGATATATAATTAATAGCTCATTTCATCAAAGGCCAGTTTTTCCATAGAAATTAATTAAACTTAGAGAGGATGCATGCTACAATAACTATAAAATGATTCTTTTATGTTGATTATTAGTTTCCTGGCATTATTCATAGCATTTAGGATAACACTGACTCTTAGAATAATGGCCCATTTGACCTTCTTCAGAGGGAAAACCACACTGAACTGCAGTTCCCAAAGTACTCATTGCCAGGCCTTGAATTAGCACTGCCTCTTTATGACTGTTTTCATAGAACTGTTATAGGATAAAAAAATAGTTTGAAACTATTTAAAAGATTAAAGTAACAACTTATTGGCCATTTGTAACCATTGGATGTCTATGTTGAAAAATGGCTTTTACTATTCCCAGCTAAGGTGAAAGTGTTGTAGCCAGAGAGCCTAGCTTATAATTCACACAGGGTCACCAGAACTGAAACTAAAGCTCTTTCTAGGTAAGTTATAAAACCAATAAATTTAATGCTACTTTAGTAGAATTGGTTTATTACTAAAATAACTATTTTTGCAGATCAAATTATACTCTGACAATATTTTTATTGCCCCAATTATGGCTAGAATAACAGGTCCATTATAAACTGTATGTCATATGTATTGCATTTTTAACTGATATAAGGCCAGAAGCTAATAAGGGATCTGGGGAGTTTTGTGTGACATGGATGACTGAACTAACACATGGACCATTTCCCCATAACATCATAAACCTGCAGAAGTGGTCTAACACTGGGAAAGGCTGAGCCTTGGACCCGGTATCTGCTCTGGTATTTTCTTTCCTGATTGCAATGGGTTTATTTGCCTGAGTTGAGACTATTTGCATTAGTTCCTATAGATTTACCCGTCCTTCTCATTTATATCAAGAGACTTCTATTCAAGTCTTTAAAAGAAGACAACAAAAACAGTGTTTTTTACTATAAGGTGAAAGCATTGTCCCTGTTCTGATTTGACCCTTTGCTACAAAGTAGCCCTTACCAGATAAGGAGCAGAAAAACAGCTCTGAGAGGAAACCAGTTGTCAGTCTGGCTTGGCAAATGGGAAGCCTAGGGGAGGGGTCCTAAGGAAAAACCTAGGGAAGGAAGACCCATGTAGACCGGCTGATATTGGCACTTGGACATTCAGCAGATGGGAGGCAGGCTCCAGATCCTGAAAAGTGGGTTGAACTGACTGCATGCTAGGCAGAAGACCATTGTCAGTTTGAATTTAGCTGAGTTAATGGGATGCTTTTGAAAATATCAAATTTTGAAGAAATGGGATGATCCACAAAATATTCCGCATAACATTTAAAACATAGAAATATAAAATACAGAAGCTAGGAAATAGGTCCCTTTCTTAAAGAGAGAGATGACAGAGATCAACCCTGGGTTTCTGAAGGTATTTGAATTCTTAATCCACTATATTAAATAAATTCTTGTGAGAATGCTCAAAACCATGAAGCAACAGTGGACAACGTTAAAAGGAGAAAACAGATAGCCACACACGCATAACTGGAGAACTTAAGCAACATCCTTTCAGTAATTAATAGGACAAATCCAAACATACCATTAAAGTCACTCTTTGTTATGCTGTCCTGCCTAATGTGTAATAACAGAGCCTGACACTCAAGTGTGGACGGCACATTCATTTCAACCTCACATGACAGAGACCATATGCTGGGTCATAAAATGAAATCTACAGTTTACAAGGATGAAAATGCACGAAATAGGGCTGGAGAGATGGCTCAGCGGTTAAGAGCAGTGACTGCTCTTCCAGAGGTCCTGAGTTCAAATCCCAGCAACCACATGGTGGCTCACAACCATCCTTAATGAGATTGGATGCCCTCTTCTGGTGTGTCTGAAGACAGCTACAGTGTACTCATCAATAAAATAAATAAATAAATCTTTTAAAAAAAAGAAAATGCACGAAATATATTCTCTGAGAACAAAGGAAATAAATAAATCATTACTAATCCGTAATCTAGAAAAACTTGGAAATTATGCAGTAAACATCTTGATGCCTGGATCAAGGAAAAAATCAAAGAGAAATTAGAAAGTAAATTAATCCAGATGTAATACAAGCACCATATATCAAAACTTGCAATAAAGTATGGACAGTCTGGGGGCCTGGAGGGCAAGGAGTGTAGAGTGCCTCCTGCTCTTACAGAGGACTTGAGCTCAGTTTCCAGCACCTGCATGGCAGTTCACAACTGCCTGTAACCCCAGTTCTCAGGGCTCCAGCACCCCCTCTTCTGATGTCAGTGGGCTCATGAATGTACCTGGAGCAGACATATGCACTCAGGAACACCCACATACCTAAACAAACAAACAAATATTTTTAAATAAAATTGAGCAAGCTAAGATAAAGAACCTAGAAAAAAAGAGCAAATCAGACCCAATTAAGTAGATTTAAAATATCATTGAATGTAAGCCACATACAAAAGTGCAAATATATATACATATGTATATATATTTATATACATATATATGCAAAGATATATAAAATATATATTAAAATACATATATATATATATATATATATATATATATATATATATATATATACTCTCCAAGCCTGAGATAGGCATTGACTGATATCTTCAGCCCTCTTTTACTTTTTATTTTGAGACAGTTTTGCTAAATTGCTCAGGCTGGCCTTGAAATCATTCTGTATCTCAATTCTGTAACCTTGAATTTCAATTCCTCCACTTCAACCTTAGATGTAGCTGGGACAACATGCCTGCATTACTGTTCAGCTCCCTAGATGGATTCCTTGATAAATTCTATCATGTATTAAAAAAGGAAGTAACAGCAATGGTACATAGTTTGTTTTTATGAAACAAACCAGAAAGAATAAGAATTCCCCTCCCCAAATCTCTCTCTTCCTCTCCCTCTCCCTCTCCCTCTCCCTCTCCCTCTCCCTCTCCCTCTCCCTCCCTCCCCCCCCTCTCTCTCTCACACACACACACACCCCAAAATACCAAAGCTTGACACAGAAATCAAAAAACAATAAAATTACAGACTCTATCAGGCGCACAGATACAACATTAACAATAAACTAGCAAATTCCATCCAACTCTATATAAAAGATCATATATAAATAGTATTTATTTCAGGATAGCAGGATTCGGTTAATGTACTCCACTATGTTAATGACACTAAGGAGAGTGATCAACACTGTTTTAATACATGCAGAGAAAGACTGCCAAAATTCAACATCCATATGTAGTAAAATCTGCCAGTCAGCTAGCCATAAAATGTGACCTACTCAGATTGGTAATGGGCACATAAGAGAAACACAGTCTCATTTTAACAGTGTCTTTAAGTTCTTCCAAGATGGAGACAAGGCAGTCTGTGGAATGCCCACACTCATAGATTAATGGCTTGTGGGTATTGGAGATGAGGCACTGTGCCAATAGGGATGCAGAACCCTGTGAGTGAGTTCCAAACGTACTTTCTTCACAGAGAACTACAGAAATTAAGAACTATACCCCGGGGCTGGGTAGACACCTCAGTACTTAAGAGCACTTATGCTCTTGCAGAAGACCAGAGTCCAGTTTCCATCACCTATACGGCAGCTCAAAAAGAGCCTGTAACTTCAGCACAAATATACCAGAGGCCTCTTCTGGCCTCTGCAAGCTTCCCTATACATGAGGTACAATATTCTCACTCAGCCACACACATCAAAATAAAAGAATATATATCTTTAAAGTGTGCCCAATATTCAGTAAACCTCATCAGTCAGAATCTGAATTTCTGATTCTCTGACTTTGGAGTCCACAAAGGCCTTCTTAGCCACAAGGTAATGAGTACTACAGTAATCTAAGGCCAGGAGCAAGCCTCTATACTTGGCTTTTTCCTCACACTTTCCCCTCCCACAGACCCAGAGGCAGAAAAACAACCTCTGCTGCTATTCCCAGGGAAGAGGCAGACCCAGACTCAAGGCGCTTCCACAGCTGCAGCCAGATTTATGCCTCTCTGTCAAAGCACGGTGCCATCTATCAACAGAAACATTCAAGTCACAATGGCATTTTGCTACTAAAAGTGAGCCTAATTTGCTCATTTTCATTATTTAGAGGCAGTTAATTAAAAAACCCAGCGGATATTTATTTCCCTACCTCACGTCACTCCTTACCTTCACTGCCTGGCGTTCACACTATTGCCGTTTTACAGCCTGATGGGGCCTGAAGTGGGTTTCTGAAGACTATGTTTCCCATTACTTTAATTCTGAGCAAGGCATTAAAGCCTGTAAGGCTTCAGAGGCTGGGGGAGGGGCACTTCAGTGTTGCTGTTGTTTTACAGAAGAACAGACTCCCTTGGCAGGGGTTGGATTCTTTCCCTTCCACAGGGAAAGGATCCTCTTCCCTTCGGTGTATGTGTGAACCAGCTTGACCAAAATCTTGATGGAAGTCTGAGTCCTAGACACATGCTGTCACTTTGTTATCTCCTAAGAGTGGACTAAGAACTAAGATCTGTGGGAATTTTGCAGTTCAGAAAGTATCCCTTAATAGGAAGCACTGCAGCTTCAAACAGTAGAAAAAAGTGTTCTGCTTGATGAGAACCACTTCAGGAAGAAAGAGGCCCTGCTCTGGATTGGTTACCTGAAGATTAAATGCCACAGAGGCCATTGACAATAAGAGGATACTAGTCTATCTACCCATCTATCTATCTATATATTTATTTTGAGAAAAGGTTTATGTAGCCCTGGCTTCCCTGGAACTTGATATGTAGACCTGGCTGCCCCAGACTCACAGAGATCCACCTGCTTCTGCCTTCCAAGTATCTGAATTAAAGGCAGACAATACTTTGCAAAGCTAAATTGGGTAAGATATGGAAATTAAGAAAGACGAAATCCACTCACAATCAAGCCACCTTTGGCATTTTATCGGCAGAGAGGAGCCTACGGAAGTCCAAGGCTTGTCAAAATTCTAAGAGGTCAAACAATTGTTAAAGCCTTCAACAGCCTTTGTTGCCATTCTACCTGCTCTTGGTCAGGTAACAGAAAATTCCTTTTATATCTATCTGCACAACTCCTGTGAAAGATTCAGCCCTTAGTGTAAGAAAGTTCTCCTCCCAAGTGCCTGCTCAGGTTTCTAAAGCTGAGATGCACACTGCTGTAGGAAACTCCTTAAAACCAGAGTTATAAAACAGATTCCAGGCTCCTGCAAATCTGAAAATTTCAGAAAGCATCTAACACCCACCCAGACCCTGGAGGTTGCAAAACAGGTGGTCTGACTTAGTCTTCCTCCCTGCAGTTTGGAAAAGCAGTTATGTGCAGAAGAGTAGCTTCTTGGTCTGGCAAATGCTATCTTCATCCTTACTCTCAGCTGCAAAACCTCAGTTCCGGATAGCAGCTCTCCTGTGCACTGAGCTGTTGTGTTGCCAGGCTCTACCTTTCCAACCAGTGAAAGTCTGTTCTCACTGTCCGAGGTTGAACTGCCTTCTTCCATTTCCTCTGTCCTTTTGTTTCTTCCATTTATTTATTTCTAACAGTCACCTCTTTGGCTCTCCCCAGCCCTATCCTTCCTTCTCCTTTTATCTCCTATTATCTTTTCCTAAGATTTCTCTGTAGCTAGAGTCTAAACTTACTCATCTCCCCAACTTTCTCACACAGCTTAAGGAGAGACCTAACTTAATCCCAAATGCTCCAGAAATGTTGGATGCCTGTCAAAGAAACCGCATCTCAATGTACTCAGAGGGGGCTCGGCATCATCGCTAAGACGAGAGTCTGATTATGGAATCAGAACGTCTCAGCTCCAGCAAGTCATTACTAACCATGACCTTGGCCCAAGAAACTCCACTGTAGTCTCCATCTCTTCACCCGTAAGATGGAAGCATGCCAGAGTGTGCCACGCCGAGCTACTATGAAGGTTAAAAAGGGGAACTGCCTAATGCACTTTGCAAAATTCTGGAGAGGAAAATTAGCAGTGCTGGTCATCACTGATGCCAGTGAAAGCAACTTCCCAGGGGCCTTGAAACTGAGTTTCTTCTTCTTGGATTGACATCTCAAGGAACAAAAAGCCTCCTAAGGGGTCACCAGTCTACGTACAAAACTATCCTAGCTACTGCATCCTCACTAGAGCCCGCCTCCTTGCTCTTCTCTGCCACTTGTCAGTCATCTCCTTTAATCAGCTTCATTTCGAGGCCTGCATGACCATTGCCTGGGCCCTAGTTTGCTCTTAAGAGTTTTATGCAGAGACCAATGTCTCCTGGTTGCCAGATTTTAGAGACTGCTCAAGCATAATGCCATCCCTGAGCTCTGGCTGGCTAGCTTGAATCTTACACACTAGTAATACTGCTCATCACGTGGCTTCCAAGTCCCTCTCAAACTCATTGCAGGTCATTGTGCTGGCTGTGACCTGATTCCCTCCGTAGCAGCACCTTGGGAGTTGAGTTAACCTTCAGCCCATTTGACAGATGGGATGGTGAGCTCAAAATACACTGAGATTCTTCCCTTGTCCTGGCTCTGGGGCTTGAAGAGTACTGACTGCATCTTTGTATGGTAGAGCCCCTGAAATCTATGAGCAGCTATAGGTACAAGAGCCTTCATATTTCTATGCTCTGACAGGTCCCATGTTCTGTATGTTGTACTGAAGTTCTCAAGTGTTTAGGCGAGGAACCCCAAAGGGGCTGAGGTATATTTAAAATGTTTAATTTAAGTCAAGGCAAGTGCCTGGAAAATCCATATTTTGAGCTGCAAAAGAAAGAGAAATGGCAGTCTGATCAATACTACAGAGGTATATGGACTCTTTTACTGTTCCATCAATGGCTGAAAGTAATAAGTCAGCGTCTCAGGGGACAGTCTCAAACTCTAAAACAAAAATGCGGAGGTCTGCCGTCCGTTGGGCATCATTTCTGCTTTCTTCTGCCCAGCTGAGTGGAACTTAAGGCTTTCTTCACACAGAGGCCAGCAGACCTCTAGCCCCATCCAGTCACAGCCAGAATGGCTGGACTGATAACAAGAGCCCAGGTGGCTGGCTAATTCCTCATTTCCCAGGCAGCCATCCAGTCTGCATAGCACCCACCAAAGGGATACAGATTAAAATGTTAAATCAAACTCTGGAGAGAAATTTGGAAATCAATTTCAGATTCCAGAGGAAAAGGCCAGGGAGGATAATGAAGACTGAACGCCTCACCTTCAGCTGCTTCATTTTTTAATTTGAGAGCAAAATAAAACTATTGTTTTCCAAAAAGAAAAAGAAAAAAATGTGGCTGTTGCAGGGATAAAATGGCTGAGAGCCATGTTCCCAGGCTCTGCCAGTTCAAGGGCATGCTCTTCCTGCAAGTCAGCCTAACAGTACACCGACACACTGATCTCTCTCCTGGTTCCTTTTCTTGTGCCTTTTAAAAAACCCCTGGCAACAGAAAGCCAATACAAATGTAAATAGATTGGCTGTGTCCACGTTTACAGGAAATAACTCAAAAGAGCCATAAATTATGATGTTACAGTGTCTGGGAGCTAATGTCATCTAAACAAGAACCCACTGCAGTAGAACCAAACTCCTGCTATGACAGTTTCCTGCACTGTATGTGGATATTTGTATTAGAGGTACCATGATCATATTCTAATTTGCCAATTGTGACGCACAAAGACCCAGCAATGTGGATGGGAGGTTTTGTTTCCTAGCTGCACCAAAACAAGACAAATTAGAGCCTTGTGACTCATCTCGCTGTTGCAAACACGTCTTGGACACCTCTTATTTTTCATGCATAAGGGCTGCCACCCAGTTCACTTTTTAAGCACCTAGAAGTGAGAGCTAGAATTCCTCCTTCCCTAAAGGAAGTCGTTATAGATGATCCAGAGCCCCCAGCAGGTATGGTCCCATGACTATGCCTCCCCCACTGAGATCTAAACTCCCACATAGACCAGAAAAATAAAACCAACGGTCGTTTTTGTACTTCTTCCGAAATGCCTATGATTTTATTGATTAGGAAGCCTACATTGTATGTTTCTGCACATTTCTAGCAGCAGTGTTTTTTCATCCTACTCCTGCTAGGAAAATATATCTGGCTCAATCTTTCCAGGATGAGCCTAGAATGCAGTCACATACACCATAGCCAACCATGCCATGTTCAGGATACTGGAAATAATTACCTAGTGCCTTCAGGATGTACTAAACTCTGCAGAGGAGGCAAAAGAATAATGTTTCTGCCCCTGCACTCCAAGATGACACCTCCTTAAGGAAGAAGAGCTGGATTCCCAGATTGCCCCAACTGAGAGAAATAGCTGAACTTTTTTCATTTTCTCTATTTAGGATAAGGACTGCCCCCATCCCTCCATGGAGCATATGCAAACATATTTGAATGCTTAGAGTCGGCACAAAGAAGATCAGCCTGTGTAGTGTCTTCCCCTTAACCTCACTTCTTCCAGGAAAGAGACTATTTGAGGGCTACTGCTGTGGTCTGAGGGTTTAAACCAAATCCCCAGTTGCTCCTGTTGAAGACAGGACCTACAGGAGGTGAGTAGATTATGAAGACAGAGTTCTCCTAGGGGGAAGTAGAAGGAATTCATTTCCTAGGAAAAAGAGGCTCAGGGGGGTTGGGAAAAGAGGCTCAGGGAGTTGTTCGTCTCTTACACAGTATGAGGACACAGAAAAGACTTTCTCAGGGTACGGCCAAGCTAGTACCTGGATCTTAGATTTCCCCAATTATGAACTGGAAGAAAGGTACAGTGCTTGTTCCTTGTAAGCCACCACTATTTATCCATTTTATGTTTTAACACCAACCTTAACAGACACAGACAATTACCTCATTAATGTAAGTCCCCGGAGAAATGAGAGATAGAGCACAGCCAGAAGACAAAAAGTGGGTGCAGCCCAAAGGAGCACTCATCAACTGCCTGGAAAGGGAACCGACTTCCTTGATAAATCACACTGATTGAAATACAACTCAATCAGAAGCAAACTGTAGATCATTCCTCTCCCCTGGGTGATCGGCTGCTCCAGCATTAAATGCCCACACATCTGGGGAAATGGAGAGTTGTTATGCTCTCAGGAGCTATCTAGCATCCTGGGCCCTGCTCTGTTCAGTACTTGCACTAGGTGTGGAGGAGTCCATGGGGCATAAGGGCAAACAGACCTACCCTTTAGGAGCTGGCCTGATGGAAAAGAGAAGTGAGTCTGAGATAGAGTGATTTCAGATTATACTAATGTTAGGGATATGTGTGTATATACACACTTTGTATATGCATGTATATACATATATATGCATATATTATATATATATACACAATATGTGTATATATAGTCAATGTATATGTATGTGCATTGTATATATTATGTGTATATAGATTATGCACACACACACATATATGTATATATATATATAAATGGTCCCGACTCAAGAACTATGGGATAATCCATTCCCATTATACCAGGTCACTTAGGCTCCACTATTTCTTTTTATGATAGTATTTAGCAGACTCATACAGATTTCAGTTCAGAGAATGCATCCTCCTTTCCAGCTGGTAAAGCCACAGCTACACCTCCCCTTCAGTGTATGTACGTTAGGCTCCTCTGGGTTCCATGGAAGACACAAAGGGGGAGGAGCCTAGTGAAAGGCATGGTTCAGATCCATAGTGGCTTCCACGGGACTGTGTAGCTTGGAGTGTGCTTGTTAAGACAGTGAGGAGTTATTATTATAGTTGTGAAGCATGGCCCAAGAGGCATAGGAGAGGGTGTTTCAGAGCAGGGAGGGTCCTGATTTGCTAAAGCTACTTGAATACTCTTCACGCCTTAGAAAAGAGTTTCTCGACAAGAAATGGAATGAATTTTTGTCTGTGTTCCAAGGAATTTCAGAAAAAATAAAGAAAAGGAAAAGGTAGCATAAAGTTTATCAATACACAGGCTATCAATAAACCGATTATTATTGTGTTATTGTGGACAATCTCAAGTGGAGAACTCTGATACTCATTTGAACTTGACACCCCAGTCTTGATCACATATGGTTACACTGTTTCCTTTCCTCTGGGAATAGCAGGCCCTCTGAATGCCTTCACTGGGGCCTACAACAGGGGCTGATGACAGAAGATCTCCTAACTGCCCCAAGCACACATTAACAACAGCCTTTTCCAACATTACCAATTGTTCCCAAGCTGTTCAACCAAGGGTCAGTCAACAGTTACAAGAATGTGTTTTTTCTTCTTTTTTATTTTTTTCAAATGGGCGTATATTCATTGTATATACTGTACCGATGCATATACAATATACACTATACAGTAATGGATTTCATAAAGATGATTTCATATAAATGTATACTGCACTTTAGCCACATACCCATTCTGACTTAGCTCCCTTTCTCTCCACCTTGCCCATCAGTCCTCTTGTTACTCTAGATAATTTTGTATCTACTTCCATGTCATGTGTGTGTGTGTTTGTGTGTGTATTGTGATTATGTGTGTGCTATGTGTATATGTGTATATGTTTAGTGTGTATGCATGTGTTGTGTGTGTATATATATACATACATATATGTACATATGTGTGTTTTGTGTGTATGTGTGTATTGTGTGTATTTGGTATGTGTTATGTGTGTTGTGTGTATATGTGTATGTGTGTGTTGTGGGTGTGTGTTGTCTGTATGTGTATGTATGTGTGTGTTGTGTGTATATGTGTGCATGTTGTGTGTCATGTGTATCTGTGTGTGTTTTTTGTGTATGTGTGTATTGTATGTATATGTGTATATGTTGTGTGTGTACATATATATGTAATCTAGGATCCTAACATAAGAGAAAACGTGACATTCTGTGTCTGACTTTCTTTGCTTAAGGTTGGTGATCTCCAGTTGCATTCATTTGCCTGCTAATGATATAGTTGTGTTCTTCTTTATGGCATAATAGAATTTTTGAAAATATTTTATCAATTCTTTGAGAATCTTCTACATTATATTTTGGTAATAATCGCCCTTCTTCATTCTTCCTCCTAACTCCTTCTAGATTCAACCTCCAACATTCCCCCCTTCCCAATATCATTAGGCCATGTTATTTTTATGTGTTTGTATTTTCACCTGTATGAATGTCTGTGTGCCACATGCATGCCTGGTACTTGTGGAGGCTAGAAGCATGTGTGGGATCCCTGGAAACTGAAGTTAGAGATAGTTGTGGGATACCAGATAGGTGCTGAGAGCTGAGCAAAGTCCTCTGGCAAAGCAGCCAGTGTTTTTAACCATTCTGCCATCTCTCCAGCTCCTTTATTCCCTTTGAACAATCTATTAACTTCCATTTGTGGTGCCCATGTACTCCTATGCATGGGGCCATCCACTAGAGTATGGTTGATCTACCAAAAGCAACATACTTAAAGAAAACCGAAGCCATAACTGTCTAAAGCTCTTCAGTTAATGATGGGTCTCACAAATTCCTTTCTCACTCCAGCTAGAGTGGTGATTGGCTTGATCTTGTGTGGGTAACCACAGCTGCTATGAATTTATAAGTGTAATGGTCCCACCATGTCCAGAAGACAGTTTAGCCCAGTCCTCTCTGACTTATGGTTCATACAATCTTTCCGTCAACTCTTCTGTGATAGTTCCCGAGCCTAGGAACTCAATCATTTTTCCTTGGGCATTCCATTGGCATTTATTCTCTACACTTGGCCAGTTAGGAGTTTCTGTGTTAACTACTATCCATTGCACAAGGAAATTTCTCTGATAGGGTCTGACAGCTCTAATAATCTATGAGTATAGAGATGTAAATTAAGAAAGATATTTGACACAATATCCAGTTAGTGGACTATTAATAGTAGGTTAACCATGAAGCCCGTGATCGCCCCAATCCATTGTTTTAGTCAGATTTATAGAACCAAACATGTCTTCCTCCCCCCTCCCCGCAATGGAGTGGCTTTAAATCCAATTGGAATCCAGCTGGTTATCCCTACAGCAATGATGTCACTACTGCAGCCTTGGGCACATCTTACCATGCCTTTCATTACAGCAGACCCTATTTACAGTTAGGTAAAACTTTTGATGACCTTCCTTCCCAGAAGCTTGCTAGTACCTTGTAGTACTATGCAAGCTAGACAATGGGGAGAAGATTTTTGATCAATATCAACTTGACCTTTCTATATCAAGTCACCAACTTGTGCCACAGCAAAATATTCAGACATGAAGAAAAACAAAATAAGAAAGTTTTCATGCAAAAAACTCTTGCCCTTTTGGTACTTGAAATTCCACCAAGAAAGCCCATTTTGAGGTTACCCACACTGACTGATATCTCTTACTTTTATTTTTGCTTCATTTTTCATTTTTGTGTTTTTCCTCCCTTTATAAGGAACAAAAACAGAAACAAGTCATAACCCATTGCAGAGCCAATTGATAGTGACTTCTAGGCATATTTATTCTCAATTTCCTTCAAGTAACCTTTTTTTGTTAAACATCAGAGAGCATAGCTTATATCTGTTTCTGTACTTGGATCTGTATTTCACATTATAAGAGCATTTTCTTATCTTATTTAAGACTTCCTTCTAGCATTATGGTGAAGGATATATAATATCTCATTTGATGGATATGACAGTTGTACATAACCTGTATCCAAATGGTTGAAATGTAGGCTGTTTCAAACTTTATACAGCTATACATAACACTGAGATATTTTTAAACTATCTGACAAATGGGTGATGAAATTCTAAAAATGGATATGCTGGGCATGAACACTTTATAAAGTTTGTGCCGTGTTTCTGTAAAGACACAGTCTCCCATTCCCATGTTCCCAGCAGATGTAATGTCAACCACACCACCATTCCAAAGCAGAAATCAGGTACTCAGGACACTAGCAAGAGCATCCAGTTCTGGAGGAAACCTGCAGCCACAGCAGGGAAGACCCAGTGTTCAGGGTTGGTCAACCCAGAGCATCAGCCATTGAGCTGCTCTGATGAATCACCATCCAGGCATCCTTCACGGTGACTGCAGCCTCCACTGAGATCATCTCCTACGTCACTCTGAGATCACACCCTGCTCAGTATGGCTATAACTCATTTCCTTGGTTATGGCCCAGACTTGGTACTAGAGATTCTCAGTAGGGAAACCAGGGCTCATGCTTGCTACCCAGATGTTCTTGGCCCCTGTTGGTAAATGGCCAGCAGCAAACACACAAGAAAGCAGCTTTACTTGCCTCTCCATTCTCCAGGATGGGGCAGTGGGGTGGGGTTTGCTGGATTTTTTAATTAGCACCAGACACGAAGATAGGAGTGGATAAGAATGTGTGTCCCCAAGAGACTGCTAAACCAGTACTAACAGTCAGTATTGGTGGATGACTCTGACCCACAAGCAGAGTTTACAGGAGAGTTGGCAGACATGGAGGTGTGATTTAAAGACACACTGATTACTTAGGGAAGGGAGGAAGGGGGAAAGGGAAGGTAAAGATAAGTATGTTTGAGGGTCTCTTATAGATCAAGCAATTCAACATACTTCGGCACACTTCATCCTGGTGACACTGAGAGCCAGTTATTCTCATCAATTTTAGAGAACAAAACTGTCACACTGGGAGGCTATGAGACTCACCAAAGGCTTTACAGTCAGGAGTTCTGATCCCTACAAAGGTTCCTTCTGGGTTCTAGTCTCTAAAGAAGCCCTTCCTATCAGATCCCCACTGCTTACCTAGCACGTTCCTCTTGGCTAATTTCAGATGCATAATTCTAGTTTCTGTGAGAAAAGTCATGAGTCTCTAGAAAACGGGTATGATACCCCAACAGTAAAAAAACACAGGCTACTGTAGCTTAGTTCCTCCCTTCCCTACACTAGCAGCAGGGAGTTTCTGCTTTAGGTGGGCTCTATTAGTTCAGGAAGGTTGTGGACCCTGGTCTCATACAAGCCACATTGATAAAGTACCAGAAATAAAGTAGACATGTGCAGCCTTGCCTCCTCTTCTCCAGCCGGATCGGATCAGACAGCTTTGCATCTACTGTATGTCATCCAGTGAAGGTACGATATTACGATATGTGAAAGATAATCTGGAAATATTCAGAGAGAGAGAGAGAGAGAGAGAGAGAGAGAGAGAGAGAGAGAGCGAGCGAGCATGTGCTTTTCTTGCTACGAGTCACAAATGAATGAGGTAGATAATAGAAGACTCTGCACTGAAAGGAGACTACAAAGGAGTTTAGTTTTCAAGTGACGTCTTAGCAGAGCACCCTGAGCTTCTGGAGGGACACACTGAGACACCAGCAGAGAGAAGGTCAGGCTGACAGGAAGAGGGACATGGTATTTTGGATAAAAATTTCCCTTTCTAATGACACCATTTTCATACTTGTGTGTATGTCCCTTCCAGAAACCGTCAGTGTATGGTTTTGGTCTGAGTGACTTCCTCACTGCCAGTTAAAATACTGCTGAAATACTGGATAAGCCTCACAGCTAGCTCGCTGTCACAGACTCTCTGGTAATTAAACTGAATAAAAGACAGTCATATAACAGTGTGCTCTCGGTAAAGAGATGAATCAGGCAAAAGTCACTTAAAACAGCATAAAAAGCAAATAACAAATCCAAAATCAAAATGGGTGAGACAAAAATAAAGCTCAAAATAGACACTGAACACAGTGGAGAGGTGGATAAAGTATGACCCAGGCATAACGGTCGAAGTGAGACAAAGGAGGCTTGAAAAGCCGTAAGTCATCAGAGCACAATTACAAAACAGGAAACCGAGGGGGCAAAATGAGCACTAGAGGGACATAATCTACAAACTCTAAAGCTAGCAGAGACAGGCAATGAAACAAAACAGAAAATGCCACAGAGCTCATGTGACCATGAGGCAAACGCTTGAGGCTGTGTTCCAGAAGCACACTGCACAGCCTTGCCGGCCAAGTCGGTCATCGTGGGTACATAGATCTCCAGTGCCGTATTCCCAAGGCAAGAGATCCCAAGAATGTGGGGCAATCCCCAAGGGTCAGACAGCAGGGCATGTGTGCTTCACCTTTGGGCTCTCTCCTTTAACAGGTGCCTCTCCCCATCCCAGCTCTGTTAGTGTAAAAATCTGCCTCACGTTTCAGGTGGAAACTGAGCCAGACCATCTGGTCTCTTTCAGCTCCTTAGCTACACTTCATGCGCAATAAGGAAAAGTGCCGGGCCATGTGCATGTAGTCTGCACGAGTCCAAGAATGATGATTCAAAGCTGTCATCCTAGATGAGGAGGTGAGAGGAAAGGCTGAGGATCCTGTCTATCTGGGAGTCTGCAGTATGCATGGAGACTTTGAAGTTGGCCTGCATGGTTACAGGAAATGTCCAAGGAAAGAAAAGCACCTGTCTTCCTTGTCTCCATCCTTACCAAGGTGGCAAAGAAGGCCTAGTGACTACTAGGCAACAAGGAGATGCATATTCATGTAGAAAACTCCCATCATGCTCAGAAAGAGCAGACACACACCCATGGAAAATTGTTCATTTCACGTATACAAGAGAAGAGAATTATTTAGGCTTTCTATATCTTATGTCAATTTTGACACTTTTAACTTATAGAAAATTTCTCCTGTCACCAGTCTTCAAATTTATTGTCATAAGTTATTTGCACTACATCTTATTATCACATAACACCCAAAAACCACCTTCCTCATTCTTGTCGTGCAGAATATAAGGATTGGGTTAGGTTATATGGTTCACCACCTTTGTACTTTTATAAGCATAGGTTTAATAAAAGTAAGCCCAGAGAGTAAAAATTAATAAAATAGCAAAGAAGCATATAATAGAAACCCATTAGGGCAGAAAGATTAAAATGCCCGTGCATGTTAGCTAGCAACGGGAGAGGACGGCAATGCTTTGCATGACCTGTTAACAGTCAGTTCTGTCTGGGTTTTTTGTGAAGAGCCATTGGCAGAATAGGGAATTTGGGAGGAGGTGAGTAGGGATGATTTAAGCCAAGTCACTAGACACTGGGGTTTATTGCCTTGTTGTCTGCCATCAGATTGAAGGCCAGAGGTCAAGGGTAAGAAAGGGCCAGAGAATCAAGGGCTCTGATGTGAAATCTGGAGGACACATTCCAAAGCCAGTGGAGTTTCTGGTGGCTCTGGGGATGCTGTCTTGTAGGCCGATCTTTCTGCTGGGGACCAGGGAGAGAGCAGGCTGGGACACGGAGAGGCATGAAGTGCTAGAAGCTATCTGGGTTCAGGGACAGATGATGTAGTAAAATTGAAGAGAAAGGACTAGAGACCAACTGAAGGGACATGGTTCCCTAGTCTGTCAGGAGTGGCTGTGGAGAATTCTGGAAGGTGTGAAAGGCTCGTTTAGCATGTCTGTGCTGGCAGAAGGGCCCTTTCTCCTTGCACTGATCCCTTTCCCTCCTGTGGACTGAGAAGACGAGCTTCAGTCTGTTCTTCCAAGAAGCTGTTGGACCTTCCTGATTTACAGCTGACAGGGCCTCAGACAAAATGTGTATGTAGGTCTGTGTGACTGCCTCTTGAGCCAGCAGGACTGACTGTCAGTGTCCCTTATATTTAGAGGACGATTTCCCTCAAGGGCTGTGTTCCGGACGGGTAGCCCCACATCTGGAAGCAAGGGGCAGTATTAGGGGAGATTTGTGCTGGATTTTGGTCTCTACTTTTGTTCAATGTGACATGAAGAACACAAGAGAGAGAGGAGGGAGGGAGGGAGGGAGGGACGGAG